>NC_057819.1:34512424-34815454 GCF_910594005.1 Cervus elaphus
CCAATCTTTGAAATTAGAAACCTGGTCCTGAATTCTGTAATCTCATCCAAGAACTAGTTGGGGAAGTTCTGCTCAGTTGCAGCAGGCTGTCCTTCAGTCAGCAGTATATAGTTCTCATTTTTCATTCTCTATCAATGTCTATAAATTCTTTTTTTGAAGGACTATTGAGAGCACTGTAATATTGTACATAAAGTACCCAGTAGACTGCTTGGCACAAAACATAAAGGATATTTACAGATAGAGTTATTGCTGTTTTTTTTTTTTTAAATAAAAATGTTTATTTGTCGGTATTATGCCTCAGTTTCAGCATGCGGCTCTTCGTTGCAGTACATGCATTCTCTAGATGAGGCACGTGGGCTCTGGAGCATGCAGGCTCAGTAGTTGTATCATGTGGGCTTAGCTGTCCCTGTGGCATGAGGGATCTTAGATCCCTAACCAGGGATTGAACCCACTCCTCCTGGATTGCATGGTAGATTCTCAACCACTGGACTACCAGGAAAGGGTCACGAGATTTCTGAATAGGAAATCTAGATTTTCCTCCTATACTAATGGGAATCTTCTTAAGGCCCCAGAACCAATTTTCTTATTTATATTGCCAAATTATTCCAGAAACCAGCTAGGTTTGGGGTTATGCCAGAGAAATTGAAGGTAGGCATCCAAGGGGGCTAGGCAAATGTATGCAGGCCCCAGCATAGCTCAGGGAATCTGAGCTTCTACATTGGGCCTTAGGGTTGCCTGTATTGCCTTCTCTCAATTTCATTTAGCTGACCGTGTAACCAAAAAAAGGAACAAGAAGAAAAAGCGGGCAATTTGAACATTTCCTGCAGGAGGCCTAAATGCTATTCTTCAACACATCTTAAGGAGTTTACTTTTCAAAACCACATCACACCATGATGCAACACATTTATTTCTTGGAGAGGAGAGTATAAGCTTTCAAACACATGGCTTCTTAGCCAGGTGCCGCCTTGGAAAGGACCTGTTGCCTGAAATGCATTGCAGTATATTACAATCCAATCGCAGCTTCACTTATCTGTTGGAAAGGCATTTATATTGCACTTATTACCTAGTACCTGTTAAAGCTGTTTATGGAGACCACAAGGAAGAAATAATTTTTATGCTCCTTTTAGTTTGCTATAAATTCAGAAACAATTTTGCTTGAACAGCTGATCTGTGAATTAATAATAAGGTACTATAACTTTTTTTCACTACAGTATGTCAAGTACTTCCTTTGTGTTTAAAAATTGATGAGGCTCAAAACTCCATTTCTTTACAGGAAACAAATTTCAAAGGCCTATGGGGGTAATCACCACTTCCTTTATATGGAAATTTCCTTCTAAGATCACACTTTGGCTGGTACAAAATAAATAAAAAGTTTAGCTTTGAGTTCAGTATGACATAAAGTATTATAATCTTTTTTAAGGACTTCCTGAAAAAATTCTGTGAAAAACCATGTGAAGAATAGTTTCTAGTCAAATAGATCATGCTTTATCTCAGAAATGCTATCTAAAGAAGTAATTAACTGAGACTTTTCATCACGTGAATAACCTTCTCAGTTGCTTTCATTGGCTCTGTCTTTTTGGATTTCCAAAACTACTATTGTTGAAGTGAAATGATTCTCTGTCTCGTGTTTTTTTATTCAGCATTATCTTGCATTTCCAAGACTAAGACATTGGTGAAAGGAGCATTCTACTGTTGGGATCATTAACCAGATACAGGCCATGATGAAAATATCCTCTTCTCCAGATATGATGTCTTATTCCTGTGCATAGATGCATGGCAGCTGAACCAAAGTCAACTTGAAGGTACCCAAGGCAGGAAGCAAGATGTCACCTTTTCTAGTATTTTATACGGTTTATCATCAGATGCAGGTGTTGTTCAGGAGAGGGAACAACACTTTTGCCAAGGTCCAAAAATGGTCCAGATTATTCATGTAGTAAGACTAATTCTTAAAGTAGTGTTAACATAATTATTTTCACATTGGAAATAGATTGTTCACTTATTCAAAACATTTACTTACTCTTTACTGGAGTCATATGGCACAAAATGAATAATATAAAGTCCTGAAGGGAAATAGTCTACCCTTCTTAAAGTTTTATTTTTGAGAAGCAGTGAGAAAAATTATTGAATAGGGTCTGTAGGAGGCCTGAATTGTCCTTTATATAAAGATAAGCTTATACTTCTTTTTCTCTACTTCTTATAAATTAAAAAAATGCTTTCATTCTGCTCTTTTTCCATTTTAACTCTTTATTTATTTTCTTATAGAAAGGGAATCTTGCTTTTTCCCCATTTTTTTTTTCCCCTAGCACTCAGTATGCTGATAAGATTTTGTAAATATCCAGTCTCTTAAAGTAGAGATTGGAAGTTAAGTCAGAAAGGGGCAAAAACACTACTTCGGATTTTTGCAAATACATACTATACAAATGTGCTTCAACATTGAGCAGTTTAAAATTACAAACAAAATTTATATGGTGTTGGTAGAGTTTTTAAAAGTAGACACTGAAGTTAGAGAGAAACTGTATCTAGGAAAGAAAATATTTTTATACCATAAAATGTTGCTATCTTGACTAATGTTTAAGTTTTCCATATTTAGATACTAACTATGCTACCATTTGAAAAATATCAAATCCAATGATCATGAGGTGTGTCAGCTTCTGGCCTAATGCCACTCAAAATAAGTTTAGGGTTGATTTGTCATTAAAACTGCATTTGGTAACGTGGTGAATTGAGCTGTATTACCGATACCACAGACATTCGGATGATTATGTATTACATTTTAACAGCTATTCATTGCTGAGGAAGTCTTTATTTCAAAGAACATTTGTCCCCTTTGAGAGAATGATTAACACTTGGTAGTCCTTTTATCTATATAGGACTGCATGGTGACCACGAGGCGTTAGAGAGAAGAAGAGTGCAGAGCATGAGGCTCTGGTTTAAGTCAGTCTTAAGACCTAAGAGTTTGCTTTGAAGCTGGAGGGACTTTGGAGATATCTGATTCAATTCCTTCATTTTACAGATGAAAATCTTGAAACCCAGTGAGATTAAAGGATATACCTGAAGTCACACAGTTCACTTATTGAAGAGCTTGGACTGGAGCCTGTGTTCTTAAATTCTATTCTGCTCCTCTCTCAGGAAAGGGATGTTAACAGGCAAAGCTTAAAACTACTGTGGGAGATATTTTTTAGAAGATTGGCTGCACTTTATTTTTATTTTTTGAAGTATAGCTCATCTATGATGTTGTATTAGCTACAGGTGTAAGCCAAGTGATCCAACCATACACATATATATCTATTCTCCTTCAGATTCTTTTCTTTTACAGGTTATCACTAAGTGTTGAGTACAATTTTCTGTACTATACAGTAAGTCTTTGTTGATTACCTATTTTATATATAGCAGTAAATATCTGTTAATCCACAAATTGTAATTTATTCTGTCATCCTCCTTTCCTCTTTGGCATCCAAAAGTTTGTTATCTATGTCTGTGGATTTATTTCCATTTTGAAAATATGTTCAATAATATTAATCTCAATCAATATATCAATATTAATTAATATCACTAATTATTAGAGAAATACAAATCAAAACTACCATGAGCTATCACCCGACACAAGTCAGAATGGTCATCATTAAAAAGTCTATAAATAACAACAACAACAACAAAAAGTCTATAAATAACAAATGCTGGGGATGGTGTGGAGAAAAGAGAACCTTCCTATAATGTTTGTGGGAATGTATATTGGTAAAGCCACCATGGAGAACAGTATGGAGGCTCCTTAAAAAAAAACAAAAACAAAAACCCTAAAAATACACCTACCTTACAATACCACTCCTGGGCCTGTATGTGGAGAAATAATTTTTTTTTTAATTTAAATTAATTGTTGTTATCTCATTGCTCAGTCCTGTACAACTCTTTGCATCCCCATGGACTGCAGCACCCCAGGGTTCCCTGTCCTTCCCTGTCCCTGTCATTTTTTACCCTCTATGTATTGGCACATAGATGGAAAAAAAAAATTAAGTATTTTGGAGTGTTTAAGATTATAGACTATCAAAAAGTTCCAGAAAAAGTACTTAAAGAAAAAAAAATACACTATTTTCTAGTTAGTATCTCAATCTATATTTGCTTACTATTACTTTCTTGTATAACTTATAGACATTCGTATATCTTCATATTCTTCACTATATGCAGGGATTCAACTTACTGAAATGAGTTAACTATATATAGCAATTCTGTTCACATAACATTTATTTAATAACCATTGTCTCTTAGGTATTGTATAAAGTGAATGGTTTTACAAATTCTACTAGCTTACCTCAGGAAGCTTGATGTCTAGAGAGAATGTAAGGATAGACACAATCCTCTGATATAAAGAAAAATGTAATGTAGCTTTAATGGCTGTAATTGTAATCAGTTTTGAGAATTTAGAACATGTGCAGAAAATCATAGATACAGTTAGGGGATAGTGCAGGCTAGAAAAATTCCTTAGAACTAACAGGCACAATTCGATGTGGGTCTTCAAGGAAAGGCATAACCTTGTAGTCAATATGAAGGTGGATATTTTTAGCACAGAAATTACTCCAAGTTCATTTCTATGACATTCCCCTTTGCTCTTCAAGCTTGAGGACACAAGTCATTGAATAGAATTAAGCAGTCCTACTTTCTTTGATCTCTAGCTATGAGTGACTTGAAAATAATTTTTTATAATATTTTCAGTTGCCTAATGGTCTCTAGTAGTAGTTTAGTCGCTAAGTAGTGTCCGATTCTTGAGACCCCACAGACTGTAGCCTGCCGGCCCCTCTGTCCAATAGATTCTCCAGGCAAGAATACTGGAGGGGATTGTCATTTCCTTCTCCAGGGGATCTTCCCGACCCAGGAATCGAACCTGGGTCTCAGTTAAAAATGGTTGCCAACTGTCTCAGAGAATTCGGCAAAATATGGTTTTTGAAAGGACTTACATTCTCTACCAAAAATCATGTTAAGAATAAACTATGTCAAGATTCTGAAATTAGCTTTTAATGTGATTAAATGGTATATATGTATTATTGAGATTAAGGTACAAATGATGTATTACTATAGAAAACCAAGCTTCACTACTAGGTAAACTTTATAAATATGCATTATAGTTTAGCTAGAAATAAGAAAACTTCTAAGTTAAATGCTAAATGTTTAATAGTAGAAGCTGACTTTAATATCTTGCACATGTGACCTCAGACATGAGAATAAGATCATCAGTTCTCGTAATGGGGGGAGTTTAACTGACTAAAGTCTCAGCTGCTGTGCTTTGAACTCTACAGTTGCCTTTGTGAAATGATAGTGTTGTCCACAGGTTTCTCTGACCCAGTCCTTACAGTAGTAACTCAGGCTCATTTCTACTGATGTGAGCCATCTCTAAGTGGGGGTTTCGGCTCCTTACAGTAGTAACTGAGTATAGTCCTTACAGTAGTAACTCAGGCTCATTTCTACTGATGTGAGTCATCTCTAAGTGGGGGTTTTGGCTCCAGGACTTCTAATGGCATATTCTTTAGGCTCCATAGTAGTCTAAGATGCTTCGCTCAAACTAATTTTCTTTCTGACCATTCTTCTTCACTCAGGCTTACAGGTGCACCATGGGTAGACATGCACCATGATCAGAAATACACCATGGACAAATAGACACCATGAACAGATATGCACCATGGACAAACAGACACAAAGGATAGACATAGACACAATGGATAGACAGAAATATCATGATCAGATGTATATCATGGGCAGATAGATCTCTCAGCCCTGCCTGGCTGTCTCCCCATTTATTTTCACAAGTGTTTCTCCTAATATAAATTTCTTGCACAATGCTTCATATCTACTTTTCAAAAGACCCAGAATCAGACACATGCATATAAACTGTACCTAAAGAAAACCTCTGATTATAATAAGTCATATCATGAATATGACAAATTTTCAACAAAAGCAATGAATTATTATTATTTAAGAAGTTCAGTCTTCATAGTAAACAATCAAAACTAGCCCATTCCCTGGCAACTGTCAGAAACGCTATTCAAATTGGCCAATGAATACAGTGCTTTATACTTTTACCATACAGAAAAAATTGGACTTCCTAAAAGGAGTCAGAAAAGCTTTTTAAAGTTTGTTTTATTTTCTGAATGTAAAATAGGCCTTCCATGTTTTATTATGTACATGTGATTCTGCACATGCTCTTTCATCTATCTAAAACAACCTCCCTCATGAATCTCCCCTTGTTTGGCTGACAACTTATTAAGATTCAACTTTTTGTTATGGTCTCAATGTAATCATGATTAAGAGAAATTCTACAACAAATCCAAGCGAAAAGATGTTTACTTGTCAAAGGAAGGCAAAAGCTTAAGAACATGTCTGTATGGAGTCAAAACTTTATACAGAGGACACACAGCAGAATGCTCTAGTTGGAAGGGCAGTTCTGCCAGTCCTCAGGTGCCCATAAGAACATGCAACTGCTGGTGATACCCCTTCAAATCTGGTAAAGATCTAGAAAAATCCTTCTGTTTCTGCTTTTCATTCTCAAGGGATCTGCATTCTTTCTCATATCCTTCCAAGTGTTTAGGCAATTTTGGCTATTGCCTGCTTGCCTGGTGTCAGAAATTAAGTATTTTTTATTGGTTCCTAGAGAAGGGGTGAGCTCATTTTCAATTTTCTGGGCAAACTATCCACCAGCATTTTCATGTCATAAGCTTTACATTCTGGTATTTCTTCAAAATCCACTGTATACATTACTTCTACTGCTACTTTTTCCCTGACTTCTCCAAAATGGTTGCATCCTATCTTTCTCTTAGAAATGTCTTGATGCTACATCTATTATAGCACTTACCATAATGCATCAGACTATGTTTATATATTAAACTATTTTACTAGGTTTGGAAGACTTGAGGGTCAGTCCTCACGAAAACATATGTGTTAAAGTTTCCTCTATCAACTCTGTCCATCCCAGCCTATCTTTGCCTACAGATGATCAGATTGAACCTGTCAAAGAATTGGAACATTTTACTCTTTCTTAATAATTAGAAGGATTAACTCTTACTTGAGACAGAAAGAAAGTAAAAGCTTTCCCTGAGTAATTTCAGTCTTGCAGCAGAAAGTTCCTGAAATAGTTTCAAATAACTTCTATTAATTAAATTCAATCCTTCCCTTACTGAGCATTCTAAATTGGCATCATGTACCAGGCAATGAGCTAAGTGTTGGAGTAGGAATACAATAACAGACAATGATTCTGTTACTCAGCACCTAACTCTGATGAAGACAAATATGGGAACAAATAATTTTTGAAAAATCACTTCTGCTATCATAAAACTTTCATGGAATTCTATGAAAGTATAATTTTGATGGGCTGGAATAAATTTAACAGAGGAGATTAGGTGTAGAGACAGTGACTCATAAGAGAGTCTAGCATAGTAGAAGCCTAGTGAGCAGAGCGTCTAAAGCACAAGATGAATATCAGGAAGTAGCAGCTAGCAAGATTGAAAAGAAAAAAAAATGGAAAAGAACTAGATCATAAATGGGCATAATCCAATGACAATTTCTTTTAAAGTTAATGAGGATTATTACTATCTTGGAAGCATTGCCTTGATTCCAAATGCAATATAGTAATTGAGACAATTAGACAAATAAGAATATATATTTTTGGCAGCAGAATTTAGAGCTTGTCTTGATCTTGTGAAACTGGGGAGTGACATGGCGGGTGAGCCGTCCACACGGAAGCGGAAATCACTCTGCAAGATTCGGCCTCCAGAGGAATTGTTGCTCAGGCTGAGCTTAGACGTTGTGAGATAACAACAAATAAGACAAGCTTAACGGGATGAGATTGAGATGGAGGATTGCCGCTGCTGCTGCTACTAAGTCACTTCAGTCGTGTCCGAATCTGTGCGACCCCATAGACGGCAGCCCACCAGGCTCCCCCACCCCTGGGATTCTCCAGGCAAGAGCACTGGAGTCGGTTGCCATTTCCTTCTCCAGCGCATGAAAGTGAAAAGTGAAAGTGAAGTCGCTCAGTCGTGTCCGACTCTTAGCGACACCATGGACTGCAGCCCACCAGGCTCCTCCGTCCATGGGATTTTCCAGGCAAGGGTACTGGAGTGGGGTGCCTTTGCCTTCTCCTGAGATGGAGGATTACACATTGCTAAATGGGGCTTTTTTTTTTTTTTCCTCATGTTCATTTAGGACCAATGATAGTGAAGGCAAATCGCTCCCTCCAAGGCCCTAGTACATCAGGGCTGCTCAGAAAGAGAATGCCAGGCACATGTGCAAAAGTTACCTCAATAAGGAGAATGAAGTTTCATTAGAGGCAAGGAGGTGCAGAAAAATGTTGGTAGAAGTCTGTGGATGTAAGGGAATTTACCTCAAATAGCTGTTTGTAAAAGTGGGATAATGTCAAGGCATCTGAGGTAATTTCCTGCCTAGAAGTCCATCTGAGATTTTTCACATTTGTCTTTAAGTGGGCCAAAGTCTCTACCTATTTTTTTTTTAAATATCTTATGTTCATAATGTACCAGAGAGAAAATAAAAACCACAACTTTGAAATAAGTGAGCAGCTCATTGCACTGATTGCATTAGTGGTGAAAATGAATACACCATTCAACAAAATACTTTATCTAAAATCTTTCATATGGAGGCTTCTGATTGCCCTTTTATTTCTTGTTGATGATAAAGAAAATAGGCTGCCCAATTAGCATTGTATATAGCTATAGAATGATACTTTTACAAAGTCCTATGAAAAAAATTCATAAATGTCTAACTAACACCAGAGGTTATTTTTCAGTTCTGCAATTCATAAATGTAAATGAACAAAAGATAATTGAATTGAATTAAAATATATCATTACTGGACTAAGTTTCAAAAGTAAAATTATATTGATGGATCTACATTATGAATTAACTACTATACTCCAGATGCTTGAATTTTTTACAGAATAGTTAATTATCATATAGAAAGCAATGCTTTGAAAAGAGATAAGCAGACTATTCTGGTACAATAGATTAGAAACAAAAATCTGTTTTGTAGTCATTCCTTTCTCTCATACTTGAAATGTATCCTTTCTAAGGCTTATGCCAGTAACATTTCATAGTGAGGACAAATATTATTGATCACAGAATATTTAACTCACTGGCAGCTATGAAGGAATCTCTCAAATGATGATGAAAATAGGGAATGAGCAAGCTTGTTAGCTTGTTTTCTACTGGAAGTGATTTAAGCATTAAACACACATTATAATCAATATAATTTAGTTGATTAAGTATAATTCAATTAATTGATTCAAAATCCCCTCTTTTTTTTTTTTTTTTGCAGAGAACACAGCGAGACTGATTACATATCTGGATATCTTGATAATGTATTTGTTTCTTTTCTCCCTATATTATAATATGCTATTTTTTTTATAGATTAACAAAGAACATGTCTCCAAAAATGTCTCATGAAACAAGAAACATCAGAAATGTATCTAAAATACAAATAATAGTTCAACATCTTTCCACAAAACAGAACAAAAAGAGATTCGTAGTAAGCAAAGGCAAATCGTAAATAGAGATCAGTGTGTGTATATGTGTGTTGGGGGAGTGGATGGGTAGGGGGCATGGAGTGTCATCAGCCAGCAGAACCAAATGTTCAAAAACACTCAGACTCAGCATTCAAACAATACTGTGTCCATATACAACCCAGTTGAAATTTAATAGCAGCATAACATTAAGAAAGCATACAAAGGATGAAACATTGCCTTGCAAAATTAAATGTTTAATAAAGATCAAACATTTGTGAAGTGATTTAAAAACTATCTGACAATTGGTAGCACAGAGGCACCAATCCGTTAGAACACATGACAACCTATGTACATCTGCTTAACAGAAGCCTTGATTATTTAATACACACACAGCCGAGCTATGGAAAACATATGTACACACAGGGTAATTAAAACCGATTGACACTTTCAAGTTTGTATTAATCAAAAATTAATTTCAACATGCACTGAATTGTAGAGCCACCCTTTTGTGCATCTAAGAATTGTGCCAGGAAAGTTCTCAAAGGAATGGCCAGAATGAGTTGATTCTGACATATGTTCTACAAGTGATTAAAGACGGATTATTGCCATTTTCAGAAGCTGCAGGTCCTGACAGATACAGATAATGCCAAACAGTACAATATCTGCTCGTATTATTTGTCTTGGCAAAGAATAAGGTGACTCAACATGTCATCTCACAATGACAAGGCTACTTTTTATTTTATTTTTTCCTTTTTAAGTAGCAAAAAGAACAGCTAAATATTTCAGAGAACACACTGCAAATGAGCACGTCATTACTGACTGCAAGGAATTCACCAACATACAGATCTTTGTTCCTTCCATTGTTCTGCAGAGAACACAGCAAGAATAATTGCATATCTGGGCTTCTTGATAATGTATTTGTTTTCTTTCTCACTCCACCCACAGAAAGTCTCTGACAATCTCATTTACGGACAGAATGGGTTCTGTCTTGTTTTCCTCAAGCTGTTCTGAGTTTTCTAATGAACACCCTTCTATGCTGGTGATTTGTTCATTCTGTTCAAAATACTGACCTCCTTCAGGACCTGCCAGATGTCACATTTTGATGTCTTCTTATTTTGTAGATTCTTACCTTTACCACATTTTTCTTTCAGCCTTGAGGAAATGAAGGTCTCTATCATGGCTGTGATTTCAACCACTAATAGTGTTTTATTTTAAAGGGTCTGAGATGTCTTACACTATAGGATTGACATTTACAGTGATGCATATTGATCATAACAGAAATAACTGTGATAGCTTATTTTTTTAACTTGTTTGGGGGACACACTGATATTCCTAGTCAACTGAGTAATACATTTTGAGAATGTTCAAGCCTTTGCCTGCTTGGTAGTCAATACGTAATAAGCATGCAGATTTATCTTGACTACTTTGATAGTAACATTTCAAAAATTCCCCAGTAATCCATTTGACAAGTATTTATATAGAATTCTTCCATGTGATCTTTGTTACAGAATGTTTTTCCTCTAAATTTTTTTTGGCCAAAGATAAGATTCTCAACAGAGCTCACAGCAGTTGTGTAAAGCATCATTGCTCATGACTGACAAAAAAACAAACAAAAAAACAAAAAAACCCACAAAAACATAAAACAACAAACTATATTCTTGATTTTGAGCCTCTGTTTCCTGTTTGCTAAAGAGTATGATTTACTCTCTCTACAGCACCAATATTAAAATAAATAAACAAGGCTTCCTGAGTTTTATAAGTCAATTACTAAATATACTAAATGTCAACTGCAGATGACTTTGTTCTTCATTGTGTTACAATTTGATAAATTCCATCTTAAAAAACAAATTACTCTTTTTTGAAAAATATTAGTCATGGAGTAGGTAGCATTCTAGTTTACTTGTAAATCTTATCAGTTATTCAACATTGTTGTACACTACATTGATGCTAAATTAAAACTGAGGAGTCTAATGAAATATCAATGAAATATTTCTAATTAATGATATCTCTAATGAAATATCAACTCCAATATGCATGCTTTGAACCAAAAAATGTATTGAGTAAATGTCTCTAGAGCATTTTCAGAATGGCATGAAAGACATAAATCTCAAACAAACAATCTAGGAGATTTATAATGAAATCTACCTGAGAGAGAAAACAAAAAAATTCTTTAGACCTTAGAAGAATGACAATGTGTCCCGCCTTCAAGGTTTCTTCAATCTGTTTTAGTTAAATCCTAAATGACAAAGGCTTCCCTTTAAGAAAGGTCCTAGTGAATTTTCTCTTCTTAGCACTTAGAGAAGATGAGGATTTGTGCAAGCTGTAGAGATGGATGCCCAGACTGAATAAGTGAATCACTCCATTTATAACTGCCATAATCTAAAGAACTCTGAGTAAAATTCTTAGATGGCAATCTTACAGGTTTGGTGTTACCCTTGAGCTGACTCAAGTAATCAAAAAATCTTCAACTGAGCTGTCTCCATACAATGTTACACAAGTAACTGATACATGTTTACTCTCTTCCTCCACAGCACATAAGGCCATGGGGAAGTTTTCAGCAAGCTATAAAGTAGACACATTTTTTCTTTTATGAGGAATCACCATGCCAGATAGACACTCAGAGAAACATTACTAAGTGCAGCATTTTTTAACAAATATTTACTGAGTGTTCATTAATGTAACTACTTTAGAGACAATATGACCCAAAAAAAAAAAAAAAATCATCATCCCAAGGGAAAAAGAAACAGCATTTGTTTATCACTTACTATGTGCCAGAACGACATAAAATCCTACAATCAACAAATAGTGTGAAGCAGGTAATATGTGTATTTTAGACATAAGGAAACCCAATATCAGACTTTCATTTTAAATAATAGGATATCCAATACAAATATCTTAAATGAAAAAAAAAAAAAAAAGGAGAGCTCATAGAAGAAATTCTGGAATGAGCTCAAATATAGCTGAAATTTGCTCTACAGTAATGTAATCATAACTCATTTTTTTTCCCGTTGATCTATTGGTTTTGCATCTTCTCTCTTGGTTTCAGGTCTAAGCTTCATGTGGTGTAATAATAGCTATTGTGGCTCTAGATCCTCTAGACAAATGTACACAAAAATCAAAAGTCTCTTTCTCAAAAGCCTCAGTAAAATGGATGGGTTCTGAGAGGGTTACCTGCCCATGTTTGAATTAATTATTGTGGCCAGAGAGAATTTGGGGATCTATTGGTCTAAGCCTCTGTCAGTTGCTTCACCTCACCAGTTAGTAAGTGAAAAAACTTATACAAAATTGAGACCTAATACAAGGGCAGGAAAAGCCTCTAGCAAACTAATGTGCTTAGAATCACTCTGCAGTAAGTGTGATTCACTAAATTTGCATTTTGTTCTTACGGTTCTTTTTAAAAGCAATTTTTAAAAAATAATACATAAGCATATTTACAAAACAGAAACAGAATCACAGATTTGAAAACAAAAATATATGGTTACCAAAGGGGAAACATGGGGGATGGAGGGATAAACTAGGAGCTTGGAATGAACATACACACACTACTATATAAAAATAGATAATTAACAAGGATCTACTCTACAGCACACGGAAATCTACTCAATATTTGGTGATACCTTATATATATAAAGAGTCTGAAAATGAATAGATACATGTATACATATAACTGAATCACTTTTATTACACCTGAATCTAACAATGCATCATAAATCAACTACATTCCAATAAAACTTTTAAGACGATTTAACTTTTATTAACTCTAGTTCCATACATATGTATAAATGAAACAAAATCTAGCCTCAGTTTCCTATTGGAACATAGCATCGTGTCCATCATGTGAATAATTGAAGCTTGAAATAAACCACATGAAATAAATAAATAAACTTGCTGTGAGGCTGAATGCCTTTAACAAGAAGTACATTCCACTTGTGATTTTGGCAGCTCCCAAAAGTCTAGGGGGGTTGGGGGTAGAGTGTGCATGCTGAGGCTACTGGAGTTTGTAGTGTTGATTCTATTTGCCGTCACAGAAGCAGACAAAGTAGCCAGGCTTTGGCCTCGATATCACTGTTGAACAGATGTGCTGTGGAAGGGGAGACCTGACCTTTCAGTACAACATCTACAGTGTTGGCTCAAGTGCTACATGAGATGTGGACTTGCCTGATGATTCCTTCCTTCCAGAAGACTTCAGCATTGCCTTGGGAATAATCAACATTAAATGGGACCGGGTTACTCCTGCTAGCAATGTCTCTCACGTCGTAGCCCTGCATCCTCTCAAGGCTGGTTATTTCAGCTTCACCTCAGCAACTATCCCTTACCTGGCCCAAGAGGACAGGCCCATAGTGATGGACTTTACCAGTGCTCCTGAATGGGGAGGAATCCTGGCTCAGCATGAGTTGAATTGGAGATTTTTCCCCCATTTCCTGGACAGGGTAGGCTTCCCGGTCATGACTCTCCCTTCAATGGGCATCCCCCTGCAGTCATGATACTCCAGCAGGAGGAAATAAGACACCCCCCAAACCAAAAAAGAACTGAGTGGGGCTTCCATGGCCCTCCCTTCCCCAAAAATCCAGGTGCTTTCTAGACTCCCAAGGGTATCTCAATGTCATCTCTTCTCCCTTAACCCTTGGCCACATTCTCCTGGGTCCTGCCTGCTCTCAACCAGAGTGAAGGATCATGTGGGAGTCTGTGAGAGCCTCCTTGGTTCCATCATGAAGCCATACAAACAGGAATGCTTTCAAAAACTACCTTGATCCTTAGGCCCTATGGTGTACCACTGATGTGTCCTGGGGTATGTTGCTAGCAATGTGAACTCTCTCAGGGGTCCAGGAGCAGGCGCTTTGGAGACTGCCTGACACCACCCCTATCCCCTGCCCTCCAGGCTCAGAAGAGAGTGGAAGATAAGATGAAAGTTGTGGATCCTAGGAGGCTACCCAGTCTCTGTGCTGGCTTAGGAAAGCTCTTACCATGTGGGGTATTCTAATAAAAACAAATGCCACCATGGAGGGAAAAAAAAAACAAAAAAAAAAAACAAGAAGTAAATTCTAAGGAGAATGCCATCATAAATGACAAAAGAATAGAAAAAGTTGCATGAATTAGAGAGTGTTTGAGGTTGGCCAGGAGATTGATATAAATTAAGAGGATCCAAATCAGGATCAGAAAGAGCATTTCAGACAACATGGAAATTATAAAGTACAGATTCTTTTAACTTACAATGTGGTTATGGAAGTAAATACCACAAGTCAAAATGAATTGAATAGCCCTAACCTACCAAAGAGTAGGCCTAACCTAACATTAATCTGTGAGAAGGAAAGTGTTAGTTGCTTAGTCATGTCCTACTCTTTACGATCTCATGGACTGTGGCCTACAAGGCTCCTCCGTTCAGGGTCAAATCAGGCAAATTTCCCCAGACAAGAATATTGGAGTGGGTAGCCATTCCCTTCTCCTGGGGATCTTCTTGACCAAGAGATTGAACCCAGGTCTTCTGCATTGCAGGCAGATTCTTTACCGTCTGAGCCAGCTGAACTTCAAAGGGTTCAGAACACTTAAGTTTAACCACAGTTGGGCAAAATCATCTAACACAAAGCCTATTTTATAATAAAGTATTGAATATCATATGTAATTAATTAAATATTACACTGGATGTGAAAGAGAGAATGGTTGCAGAATGGTTATGAGTGTGTGAGTTGTTTACCCGCAATGATGGTGGGGCTGACTGGGAGCTACAGTATCATGAGAGGGGATTCCACCATGTATCACAATCCTGGGAAAAGAGAAACACTTGAATTATGTTTTCTACTGAATTTCTCTCACTCTCACTCCATCTAATATTGAAAAATTATTAGTCAGTCTGGATAGGGGCTACTCAGGTTCCCTTGACTGGACCATAGTATTTGTGCAGATCAGTCTTAGGAGTTAAGCCTGCTGAAGGCAATAGATTCAACATTGTTCATTATTGTTGTTATTATTATTATTGGTTACACCTTGTGGCACGTAGAACTTCCCTGACCTGGGAGCAAACCCAGAGTACTATAATGTCTTACATTCTAAGATAGTGCCCTCTGCAGAGGAAACATCAAGTCTTAACCACTGGAGCACCAGGGAAGTCTGGCTTCAGCATGCTTTGAACTTAAACTATATGTGATAGAAAATATGTTAAGGTTGCATTTTCCTTCCAATGCAAAGTTGTATCACCAAAGCTCTGAAGTTAGTAAGAAGAGTCGAATGGTTCTCTGGTGAATTGAAGTATGGAGAAAATAAATATGGAGAAATAGTAAAGGAGTAGTAATTTTGTTAGCAAGGTGAGAGGGATCAACTTAGGGCTGGGTCTAGAGAAAGAAGAACATGTTAATAAACAGATATCAAATGTTAGACAAGAGCAAAGAACAAAAAACAAGTGCAGGGTCTGTGGAGCTGAGTTTTGTTGTAGCAGAGGTACACAGAAGCAAGAGATGGGATGTTTTATAGGTGACATTAGGATAATTTGCAGAGCACGTTAGCTAGATTTTACTCGGAAAGTGAATAAAGGACTTGAATTCTATAATGTATTGAGTGCTAAGGCCCTGAATTTAGACAGAACAGAGTTTATAGCTGGTTCCAACACTTATTAGTTAAGTGATTCACCATATGTAGAAAAGGGATAAAAGTTTATGGAGCTGCTAGCTTTAAATGAGGGAGTGCATAAAAATTCTTACTTCATTGTCTGGTTTATAGTAAGTGCTCAGTGTTTGTTAATTACTATTAAGATATTAGACAATAATTATAGTAATAAGAACAAAACTACACCTATGCCATACAACCTGAGAAGGAGTACATGATAGAGCAACTCAGCCAAATCCAGAGAATTATACTGTAACTTCTATATTAAAATAAAAAAAAAGATTATAAGGAACCACTTTAAATGATTCTTGTACATAGGACAATAGGAAAGTTAGACATTACTGATGAAACTGTTAAACAACATGAATAAATGGTAGTGGATTTCCTGCATTTCTAGAAAATTTCTCAACTGTCTGGTCTACTTTTCCTTAACATTGTTGCTCCTTTATTTCTTGCTAAAATATGAATTCATTTCTGTGCATGCCTTAGGAAATCTGGAGTTTATCATAATATAAAGTTTGAATATCTATAAGTTATTCACATCAAAGACTTAAATGAAAAAATTAAGACATTTTGTATTTCACTTGTATAAATACAGTAACAAAAATTGTTTCTCTGATGAATTTACAATTTTAATAATGGCTTTATGAATCAGAAGAATAAATACAATTTATCTCCTTCCTATAAATCCAAATGTTATAGTGGTTCCAAAAGTGTTTTCAAATTTTAGAAGATGGTAAAAATGGATCACTTTGAAATTAGATAAGGGATAGAAGAGGTACCAAAAGGATTATCAGCATATCTTAATTTCATGTTGGTAAGGCACAGATTGGATTCAGGAAATAAAAAATGTATTAAATAGGTTAATGTAACTATTTTCATGAGGTTGCTGATAATGATGATATCCATGAAGCTATTTATTAATTCAAAAAACATAAAATATTAAGTTATGGAAACAATGTATAACTCAAATGACTGTTTCCAAATGGTTTATATTCCACTCTACTTCTGTTTATTAAAAAGTCATTTGTGTCTAAACAAATCTTTTTGAATTAGATCTCTTTACTTCTCATTGTAAGTAAAAATTTGGATGTAAGTAGAGATTTTTTAATGTTAAAAAATGACAAGCAAAGTAAGTTTACACAAAATCAGGAAGGCATATTTATTCAATATTAAGATCCATGTGCTGCAGTCCATGGGGTCACAAAGCGTCAGACACCTAGCAACTGAACAACAGCAGTAAAGATACATGTATCTATGATCTATTGAAACATTTCTCAAAAGCATTTTTATATAAATGAATCATTTATGTTCAAGTTGTTTTCAGGTATCAATTAAATGAGTTTTGTCTTTTTTTAATTAAAAATTCTTCAGAGTTCAAAACATTCTGATTATTTGATATAAATTCAACAAAGTTTTACAGCAGGACTTAAACAACATATACTTTAATTAAACAAAAGCAATGTTTCCTTTTACTCAAACTGATGAATAATCTTGATTTATATTATTAAGGAAAAAGTCTAGATTTTTTAGCATTTTCTTGACTTAGTTACATAAATCAGCAACTACTTTCAAGGCATACACAAACTCTGATTCCCTTTTGTTACAATGACACTAACAACTATATTTACATTTCAAAAATTACATAAATATAAAAATAAGCTTCTACATCATGGCAAAAAATTAAATTACTAAAATTTTATATTGGTTTTCTTGAAAATCAGATGTCAATATAGAATGAAAATCTACATATTTTATTACCTGTTCCCCTCTCAAAATAAAAAAGGCAAAAAAGGTAATGTTTTCACAGCATAGAAAAAAGTTAAACTAAATACAGAAGAAATATTAGGCATGCTAAACTCAACAGCTTTAAGAGTCACTTAAGGCAATTATTATTTTTATTTCCCTTAACGCTGTTTTTATTCATCTTGTGAGCCCTGTATACCCTACACCATGCTGGTGTAAACATTGAAGAATAAAACCCTTGCTGTTTGATGTTTGTGACCTACCATTCTTCATGTAATCACGTGGTTATGTGAATATGTCTATCATGGCTGATGACAGATTAGATTTAATAGAAGATTATTCCATCAACTAATTTGTTATAGTTAAATTTTAAGGCTTTCTGACATCCTTTTCATGTCCTTCAGTTCTTACTTGAATCCCATCTCAAAGAACTTTAAAAACTGACATCTTGCTGAGTGATTTTTTTTTAAGAAATAGAACACTATAACATAACAAGTTAATGTTAACAAGTGAGCATCTTTAATTTGAAGGAGAAAAGGAATCTATTTGTCTATATATTCTTTGATTGACTTGCCAGTCAATTTCTGACTCCTACACAGAAAACCATAGACAGGCTACAGTTACAGGTTTAAAAGAAAATTAAATGGGCACAAAATGTTAAAGTGAATTCACAGGGACTAGTTTTTACATAGTTAAAAACTCTTGTAAATAGTTTTTACAGCCTCAAATTATTGTAAAGATAATATCAGTGCACCTGGTGTTGCCCCTCTACAGAACCCCTACCACTACCACTAATTTTACATTTAAAATAACTTTGCTTATATGGCAAAAAAAAAAAAAAGAGAGAGAGAGAAATGTGATGTATATATGAAATAAAAATTTTAGCAATATTCCCAGAAACTTTCTAAAATGTTCTACTGACTGCCATCATTAATTTATGCCTGTGCTCTTAAAGATAAAATTATTTATTTAATAGCATTGCTTTTTGAGCCACAGTTGGGGTCTTTCATTCAAAAGGCAGTTTTTTTTTTTTTAAATATGATACTTGTATTTAAAGTTTTAACATCTAAAAAAGATATTTCTTCAAGTAAAAATTCATTAATTCATAAAATTAGATGCTATGGTAAAATATATCATTTTGCTTCAACAGGAAAATAATAAATCCCTTTAAAAATAGAATTAAAAACCTCAATATTGTTTTCTATACACATTTTATAAGAACTACTTAATGCTTTATTTGCTTCATTCAAAATATTATATTCTAATCTATTGCATTTACATATGAAATAAGTCATGGAGATGTGCACATTAGATTTATGTAAGAAATTTCTTAAGTTCTCAGGGTGAGCTCTGTCCTCATCTTGTGAAGTATTGCATTGTATCATAACTTGTGATGTATCTCTTCATGTATCTTAACTGTTATCTGAGTCTGTTTTAACTGTCAAATAAAGAAACCCAAGAAATCTAGACAGCCTATTGTTTACTTGTTTAGGGTAAAGTAAGTTTGTTTTACCATTTCCAGCAAAACCTCAAATCATTTGGGACAGAGGGGGAAAGCACGTGGAATTGTGCTATGTATACACCGAAGCTGGACTGTGTTTTAAGAATCACTTTGATGAGTTAGCATAAGGACCTCTGAGGGAAGAAGCAAGAGCTATTTTACTTTGCATAACAAAACTTGAAAGACAGATCTGTGATGTGGAGTGTTTCTAAATTACATCTTATTAGTGCTCCATTGATTTCTTCAGTAAAAAATGCTATAGGATGAATCTAGTTAGAGGCTTTATTAAAATCTAGAGCCTGGAGCCTGCTAATCATACTTGTGCAAAACTTTTCCTTTTTAAAAGTAATGAAATACTTATAGACTTCCCTGGTGGCTCATATGGTAAAGTGTCTGCCTACAGTGCTGGACACCCGGGTTCGATCCCTGGGTCGGGAAGAACTCCTGGAGAAGGGAATGACAACCTACTCCGGTATTCTTGCCCATGCCCCTCAAAAAACAGGGGCTCCAAGATCTTGCTTTTAAATCCAACCTGGGGTTCCCTTGTGGCTCAGCTGGTAAAGAATTCGTCTGCAGTGTGCGAGATCTGAGTTCCATCCCTGGGTTGGGAAGATCCCCTGGAGAAGGGAAAAGCTACCCACTCTAGTATTCTGGCCTGGAGAATTCCATGGACTGTAGAGTCCATGACATTGCAAATAGTTGGACATCACTGAGCAACTTTCACTTGTTTCCCATGTGACAAAAATATTACATATACTAATAAGGGATAAATATTACATTATATACTAATAAAGGATAGTAACCTAAGTGAATATTCTGTCAAACAGGGGCTGGCCTATTTGGTTCATCTAGCTTGGGCTCTTTCCTTACAAGACTCAGATGGAGCCTGTTAATAAGGGGTAGAGACCAAGTAGGGGATCAGACAACATTATCTCACTCAAGAAATAATGAGGATAGCTAACTGAACACACATACACACACAAAACACACATAACACTTAGCTGCAAGCACCTAGTAATTTTCTGTCTTAGGCATTTTATACTCCATGTGTGGGTTTACCAATATGCCAAAGAAGGTGGGAAGTACTGTTTAAAATAAAACCAAATCCAGTGAACCAGTAGTGTGTTTACTCCTTTAGAAATAAGATGAAGAAAGTAATCACATGTTTGAATAGAAGAAACTTTAACCCTAGTAAGAATCCTGGAGTGTATGCCAACAATGAATTGCACGTATGTGTGTGTGTGCATTCAGTTGTGTCTGACTTGTGATCCCAGGAACTGCAGCCCATTAGGCTCCTCTGTCCATGGGACTTCCCAGGTGAGAATATGGAAGTGGGCTGCTATTTCCTCCTCCAGGGGATCTCCCCAACCCAGGGATTGAACCCACATCTCCTAAATTGGCAGGTCAATTCTTTACCACTGAATCACCTGGGATATGTAGTATTGAAAGTACATATCTGTTTAATAAACAATTTATGTCTGTATTTTTTTAATTTGGTAAAGATAGTGCACTAAGCCCTGGGAATCTAAGAATTCAAGAAATCCTGACAATTTAGTTTGTGTTTTTGTAGAGCAGACAGGGACTTCCCTGGTGGCTCAGACGGGAGACCTGTCTGTCTACATTGTCTGTCTACAATGCGGGAGACCTGGGTTCAATCCCTGGGTTGGGAAGATTCCCTGGAGAAGGAAATGGCAACCCACTCCAGTACTCTTGCCTAGAAAATCCCATGGACGGAGGAGCGTGGTGCAGGCTACTGTCCATGGGGTCGCAAAGAGTCAGACACGACTGAGCGATTCTTCTTTCTCTTTAGAGCAGACTGGAAGGAAGAAGCAGCTCAGAGAAGCTGAGAAAGCAAAGGTCATGATTGCAGGATTTCTAAGTGTTTCAGGTATTCACTAAAAGCAATGCTAGACAGAAAAAGTTCCAGCTCCTGAAAATCTATAATACTTCCTGTTAGTTTATTTCTTTTTGTGGGAGGAATTAGCATATAAGAAGGAAGGGAGCAATAGAAAAATTGAACCTCACTGAACTGTGATTTTGCAAGATCTTTATCTAGGAACCATTTGTTGGAAACAATTTTAGCTGCTGCTCTTCATCCTGATGGTATACTTTTCCTAAAAAGGTATGAAACAACTGATATTTTCAGTTTCTGATGTGCTTGGCCTTAGATGTAACTGGACAATTTTAGTGCTAAAACTGTATCTCTATACACCTGGCCTGTCCATAAATCAAGTCACACGTATAGAGTTCTCTTGATATATGGCCAGCCAAATATATATATATATAAAATTTTGCTTCAACAGATTTGATAAAATATGAGGGAGAATGATATACTTTAACTTTCACAGAATGTTTATTTTTCCCTTGGAGAAGCTTTAAGGAAACATATATCGAAACCGATCCTTTCTTAATCATTTTCTTGCTATAATTTACAAAGAAAAAGAGTGCTATAGACTCTCTTCAGACTACCAAAATGGTGCCTGCTCCTTGTTATTTAATTTTTCTTCATCCCTTGAGTGGAACCACAGCCATTGGCTGTGCAGAGATTATGTCAGATCTGACTCTGGGTAAGTCCTTAGGCTCTTAGCACCATATTTTTGCAAGCACTCATTCAACTTTCCAGTGACCTATAAGAGTATCTCCAGTTGCCACCTTTGTCCTTTCCAGCCCACACAAAGTGGACCTTCCCTGAGGTCCACTTTCATAAGATTCCTGAACTCTCTATCCAAGCTGAGACATTCACTGGAATCTGTTTTACCCCTGGGGAAAATGAAGAGTATCAAGGAAATTTAGGGGATATTATTAGTTTATTTGCTTTCATTAGAAGGTCAAGTCCAGAGGAAGACAAAACTTTGGGTACTGTCATTTTCAGATTTTTATGTAAGTGCCTGTTACTTTCAAGGTCTACCTTCACTGTGATGCACAGATACAGTCTGCTCATCTTATTGTTTGCCATGTAATCCTTCACTGAAATACACACACACTCACAGACACCTTCCAACTATATCCATTAATTCTAAGACTAACCCTAACCCAGTCACCCCTAAACTGCTCCAATTTCCTCTCAAGAAATAGGAGTATTTTATAGGTAGATTTCTAGAGAAATGCAATCCAAGCAAACAGGAAAAGTAGTTTGAGATTCTAGGCAGTAAGTTGAAATGGTGGTATTGAGGGATGATTTCAAGACTTTAAAAACATCATAAATAGCAAGTGTTACCTGTTACTATCTTCCCTTCTGACTTTTACAGAACAAGTCCTGAGGTAGATACATAAATCAGAAATGATTTATTTCTTGTATTACTCTAAGAATCCTCTGTGCCAATTGACATTGCCCTATTTGAACCAGTTGGGATTAAACTCTAGCTGCCCTCCAGTTTGAGAGAGGACAAGAGATGGGAGAGGTATGATTTGCAGATGTTATGAGGGTCAGACTGTAAATACATCTTTTTTCATCAATTGAGACCTATTTTCAATTGTATCAAAGTTGCTGTTTTAATCAGTGAACATATTAAGAATTTCTACTTAGAGCTCTAAGTAGCCTAAATGTTAGCTGTGCTCTTTTATCTAAGTAAAAATATTTTGGCAGTTATCTTTATTCTTTTTTTATCCATGACAACTCAATCTTCTAAGAAAGAATTCTGCTAATTTCTGTATTTGTTGTAGCTTTACTTTCTGGTCTTCTCAGAGTCTTGCAATAAGCTTTATCAAAGTCCTCTGCTCTGAACTACACTGGCCCCTTGTAGTTCTCACTTTCACCACCCATCTACTACCAAAAAAAATCAGTTTTAGAAGAATTTTCTAAGATTTTTCATAGGAAATCCAGTGGAAATATTCCTTCACTCATTGCCTGACTCTCTGTCACTTCATTAGTTTTGCCTTCTATCATGTCCATTCTCTTTACCCTCTGTTTTCATTCAGAGATTTTTAAAAATATGATACATGATAAATTACTGTCAAACTTACTGTTTTTATTCCTTGTAGACAAATTCTAGTAGTACTTGCGCAGAAAGTTGCAATAATTACATATACTACAACAAGAAACTGAGATTTAAACTTTTCTGTCTCCAGAATGGCCCTCCAAATAAAACACATTCAACTATGTAAATATCCATTCTCTCTGAGATTTGATGTGTAACCCAGCCATTATAACACAACAACTCTTCTGAAAAAAAAAATACATTTATTTTTAAATTACTTTTTAATTTCTGACTAATTAAAAAATTGATAACAAAAGTTATTAAATTCCCATGCATTGACCATATCATAAAAAATTAAGAGTAGTAAGCTATACAATTCAAATATATATATATTTGAATATATATTATATATATATTGAATATATATTATATATTATATATATATAACAGTTCTTTAGATACAAATTATGAGTAAAATAATAAAACATTTGCTTTACATTTGTAGAGCACTTTTGATTAAAAAGATAATGAATTATAATTTCAATTTTTATGACATTAAATAGACATAATTGAATCTTCTGAGCATTACACACACATTTTCATATGTAATAGTCTCTTAATTTTTTATCTATCTGGACATTTGTATTGAGTTCAAACTGAAATTCTTCATATAAGAAATTTATATTTTTCAGGTCATTACAAAATACACTTCTTAGAACTACATAATCTTTTCAACTTTAGAACTATGATTCATGGTTTGTTAATGACTTGTTGAAATTTAAGGTTTCTAAAGGAAAATTTTCTATTAACTGTTAGTCTAAAAAATGAATGTCTATTTAATATATATTGCCAGTTCACTGAAATGCACAATGAATTATTAATGTGAAAAATATGTCATTTGTTGAATATTCAGTGGACCTATTTTTGCAAAAAAGTAACAGAACATGAGATATGAAATGTTTTATTAGTAAGTGAAAGTTGCTCAGTCGTGTCTGTCTCTGAGACTCCATGGATTATACAGTCCATGGGAATTCTCCAGGCCAGATAACTGGAGCGGGTAGTCTTTCCTTTCTCCAGGGGATCGTCCCAACCCAGGAATCGAACCCTGGTCTCCCACCTTGCAGGCAGATTCTTTACCAGCTGAGCTACAAGGGGAACCCATTTCATTCTTACTTGAAAGCAAAAAGGCATATAATTGTGGAATAATTGAAATCAATATATTTTAATAAATATCAGAAAATCATGTTTTATTAATTAAATTTCAAGTAATTTATATTTTCTCTAAATATCTGGGAGATGGATTAACCAAATATCTATTATGGAGTTTTAATAACCTTTAAAAAGTAAAACTTATAGTCAACAAGTGTTAATCAGTCCCTTTCAGAAGCTTAGGGATTACTTTACTGGGGGAGGCAGGGGTGTAACACGCCCTCTCTCATCTTTCAGGAATTTTAGTTCAACAAAACTATATTCACAAATAAAGCTAATAGATACAAGGCATATAGAATGGCTGCATGCTTCTCTACAGTTTTTTGCACCATCTCCTGAATAAGCACTCACATTCAAGGAAGAGATAAGAATGCAAGCTTGTTTCATTAGCCAGACACAACACCTTACAGACCATTTTGATTTCAATCAACTGTATGTAGTAATGGTATGTCTGGTTTAGTCCAGGCACAGGTTCATCTTTTGATTTTTATAGAGAAAGAATGGATAAATGAAACCCAAAGAAGGTATTTTCAATAATAACCTCTTCTAAGCTCTCCTGCTATAGAGTAATATATGAATAGAAGTAATAGTAAGTGACCTGGGCAATGTCACTCAGAACGGGGTGGAATTCAGCTAGGGAATTGGATGAGTGAGTGGTACCAGATTTCATTCTCAGGCATTTATAAAAATGGAAATTAATCTCCTGAAATTAAAATTCCTCAGGCTACTAGGAAACAAACCTACTTCAGGCTCTGAAGAATTTTTAAAGTGCTGAGAACTTCAAATTGTCTTAAAAAATGAATGACTTTCCAAATATTTTGAAGACTGATTAGCTTTTTTTTTAAACTGCATGATTATAAGTATCAATCTTTTAATATAGATTTAGGAAGTAGTTTTCTCTAAAGTTCTTTGATTTTTATTTACTTTACAAATGAAAGAAGCCTGAGAATTATAGATCTAAAAAAAAAAAAATGAAAATAAAGAAGAAAACAAGCAGAGAGAAAGCAACAGCAAAAACTTTTAGCAAAACTGTAGCTAGTCACAGGGCAGCCCCTGCTACAGTAGAGATGATGAGTAGTTCTGACATTTCTATCATGGGCAACTTAATATTCACACATTATGTTGTCCCAGCTCCTAGAAAGAAAGGGATTAAGCTAAATTCACAATAGCTAATGGGAAATGGTGTTGCTGGGACAATCAGGCTGGGATCTGTCAGGAGACATAAGTTCTTCTTACTGCTACTTACTGCTTCCACACACATAACCATTCCTGTGTGTTTGATGCTGTGCCCATCACCTGTCAGATATTGTGTTAACTGCTGAGAATCAGGTGCATAAGAAATGCCATCCTCCCTCAGTACTATGTAGTCAGATTTAGGAACAAGTGTAACACTTATTTCTTTATTTCTATTCTTGTGAGAAACATGAATGAAGTGCCTTCCAGTTTTTAAGGACTAAGGACAAAAAATCTTGCACAAGTCCATGTGTCTCTTAAACACTGACTCAAGAGTTAGTGTTACTTGCTCAGTCACGTCAGACTCTTTGAGACCCTATTGATGGGCCGACTAGGCTCCTTTGTCTATGGAATTCTCCAAGCAAAAATAGAGTGGGTAGCCATTCCCTTCTCCTGGAGACCTTCCCAAACCAGGTCTCCTGCATTGCAGGCAGATTGTTTACCATCTGAACCAGCAGAGAAGGGGAAATGTGAAGATGTACAAAGAAAGAATAGCTGTTGGGCCAGGAAACATAACAATTTAGACTATAAATTAGCCACATGGCAGAATCACCAAACTCCCAGTTTCTTGAAAGATACAGATAAAGTCCTGACACACATTCCTAAGTTGGTTTTATTGGAAGTGGACTCCAGCAGATGAAAACTGCTGATCACAAGAACGTAGACCCTGCTGCTGCTGCTGCCGCTAAGTCGCTTCAGTCATGTCCGACTCTGTGCAACCCCACAGACAGCAGCCCACCAGGCTCCCCTGTCACTGGGATTCTCCAGGCAAGAACACTGGAGTGGGTTGCCATTTCCTCCTCCAATGCATGAAAGTGAAAAGTGAAAGTGAAGTCATTCAGTCCTGTCCGACTCAAAGCGACCCCATGGACTGCAGCCCACCAGGCTCCTCCGTCCATGGGATTTGCCAGGCAAGAGTACTGGAGTGGGGTGCCAATGCCTTCTCCAAACATAGACCCTAGATTGGTTGAAAACAGGTTGACAATGCTTAAAACTTCACATTGATACCAACTAATATGGGAATTATTCACAAGCTGATCACATCCTGGTCCATGAACACTATAAAACTCCTCACTACGCACTCCAGGGCAGGTCACAGTCTTGAGGACATTAGCCTACTGTGGCCTCCTTTACCTGACAAATCAATAAAAGCTAACCTTTTTCTACTTCACCCAAATCTTTGTTTCCACATTTCTATTTAACACTGGTGAACAGAGTTCACGTTTCTTGAACTTGTCCAGAAGCTTTTCAGACATGGAGAATATAAATAATTTGAAATGAGAGAGTAGCTATCTGAGAGAAAAGCAAATGAGTGTGATGATGAAACAGATGAGGACCCTATGGTCCTTGCCCCCATGTCCTCAGCCTGCCTTTTGTCTGTGGAAAAGCTTTAGTCAAAGAATAAGTTTAATCAGAGAAGTGAGAAAAAATCAGAAACAAAGAAAATCATCAAAGGAGAATGAAAAATAATAGTTTAGCCATTAAGCATAGCCAAGGACCTTTAGGGCCTCCTCAGATAGTGCTAAATCATATCCAACTCTTGCGACGCTATGGACTATAGCCTGCCAGGCTCCTCTTTCCATGGGATTCTCCAGGCAAGAATACTGGAGTGGTTTGCCATTTCCTTCTCCAGGGGATCTTCCCAATCCAGGAAATGAACCCAGGTCTCCAGCATTGCAGGAAGATTCTTTACCAACTGAGCTATGCAGGAAGCCCTCCTCAAAGGCTATAGATAATATTTGGAGCCATATCTGTGAGCTGTCTTATAGATACTGAAACCCCCACCAGATAGAAGAAGTTAACAACATAATGACCAGACTGTAGTAGCCCTGACATGAGCTGCCACGATTCCGAGAACTGACCTCAAAGAAATGGGAACAAACTGACCCTGGAACTAAAGACTAACTGTACTTAAAACAATCAAAATGACCCTGGTTCGACCACCAATGACCAATATCAAGATGACTACCAGAGCTGATGGTGCTGTTTCTGCTTATACTCCCCTCCCTCTGACTATAAAAGCTCTTGAGCCCTGATTGTCAAGTTTGGGCAAGGGAATTGGTCTTTGGACAGGCATCCCCCCTCTCCCCTGGTTGCCTGCTAGCATCCAAAATAAAGCACACTTTCCTTTCCACCAATCTGGCTTCTTTAATGGATTTTGAGTAGTGAACAACCAGACCTGGGTTCGGTAACAATGAAGGGTCAGAGGAAGAAAACTAATATTAACTAAATACATATTATGTATCAGACCTTCTGTCTGGCCTAGGATTTACACCAAATACAATAGTCAGAAAATAGTCTAAAATACTGAAAAATACAATTCATAAGAAGAACAATCTCATAACACAAGCCACATTTGGGTAGGATAAAATGTTTCATGAATTGCTAGGAGAAAAGACTTTATCCCTCAGGTTCTCCTCATATGGAATAAATCCTCATTATGTTAAAAATTCTTTACATATTTAACAGTTTATTTTTGGAAACACATGCTAAGTTTTACTCTTCACGTTAGCAATAGTGATAATTACTGTGAAATGTAATAGGAATGATGATGATCATTCACATTCCTTAAAATGGGACTCTATATACTGGTGGAGCTTCATAGTGACTCAGGAGCAGGTGGCTTCTGCAATGCAGGAGACCTGGGTTGGGAAGATCCCCTGAAGAATGGGACAGCTATCCACTCAGGCATTCTTGCCTGGAGAATCCCATGAACAGAGGAGCCTGATGGGCTACAGTCCATGAGGTTACAAAGAGTCGTACACAACTGAACGACTAAGTATGCATGCATATGCTGGTACAATTGCTATCATTTAATTTAGAATTCTTACAAATATTGGCAAAACATCTATGTATTTGACTATATATGTATAAAATAAATAAAGGAACTTAGAAATATCCTCAAGCATACTTTTCAGTGTTTCTTATAAAATATAGAAATAACCAAAAATTTTTCTTTACATGTGTTAATCTTCCAATAATTATTAGCTCTGACTTCAGCTATGTAGTCATAATTCTGACCCTAAAAAGATGTGTTCCGACAGCATATCAATTATACATACAAACACAGAATCACACATGGTATTACTGCATCCAGACAAAGTTAACTTCCTAACTCTGGTAGCTATTTTATAACTTACTTGCTATAAGGGAAAAAATACCCCAAATGATATACTATTAACCATAGTAGTGTTATAGATAGGAATTTTGACTCAAATAATTGTATTAATAATGCACTTTAGAAAAATTAGCAAAGTTGATAACAGTATATTAAACACAATAGGGAATAGGATAATGAGATAAATAAAAGTAAATGCTACATATTAAAAGATTTACTAGTAAAAATTTATCAGCAACTTGAAGATAGCAAAAGGATATTTATTAAACATAACACTCAATGTCAATTAAATAAAATTTTGTCCTCATCAAATAAGGATGAAAACATTACATGTTTTTAGGTATCTTAGCAGGTGGGACCATTTTCAGTTTCTATGCTGATTTCTTCAGTCTCTGAACTCTCCTAGTGCTTGCAGTCAGACATAAAGATTATTTCTTTATGCAAATGCTTTTCAAATATGCTGAATTTTCATTGAGTTCTACTTATCTTCCATGAAAACAGTTAACAAATGTGAAGCACATTATAATCACTTTATTGCTGAGCACATAATAGGCATTCTGAAAATAACAAACAATTGCTTGACAAATATATTAAACTCTTTTAAACATACACTTGGCTGCCCAAAGAACAGTTTCTACATAAAACCTTGACTGTGAGCCACAACTGTTATTTATGAATTTCCCTTTTTATTTTTGTGAGTTGAATTTTGTACGGTTTCAGAATTCTTAAACTCTAACTTTTAGACAAGATAATTTTCACTTTAATTCAAAGGGAGCAAATATACATAAAGGTCAATAATGGCCCATATAAAATTTGTTATGCAGTCTCCCCTCAACCAAATCCCCTTGAAAAAGTTAATACAATATTAGTTTGGTTCAGATTCACTAATATTGCTAAGCAATACTTTGCATTTTTTAAATAAATCAATAAAATATGTAGTTTTAGAAATTGTAAATATCCAAAGTCTCCCACTTTAAACATTTAAACCATTTCTGTGAAACTCTAAAGTGATGTCATTAGAACTATTTACTTTTTTACTTCTTGTGAATACACAGAGAGATGGGAATGAGTAAACATGTTTTCTCAAAGTGCAGACCTTAAATATTTCATTTTAACTTACTATACCTCCTGATACAATGTTATATTTGTTTCTTTATGGGCAAAATGATACAAGAATGTTATTATAATAATTTGAATGGATTTTGCTGAGTGGTTCTCTTCTCTGAGATGAACTCAACCAAGTTCAAATTTTAGCATCTTGCAGAAACCTAATCAGAAGAACTTAAAGACAATTTGCAAAAGTATTAAATGTAAAACCGATTTAAAAATGCAACCATACCTTTGTAAATTCACTTCTCTATACATAAGAGGGACTAGAAGACAGAAAATTCATCACTAATGTTGATAAGCAAAAGTCCATCAAGCAGATGAAACAAAGTTAATCAAAGTGCAATTATGTATGTATTTGTTGTATAACAGAGTTTTTCTTTCCGTGCTTCCCCATGACTTTCTATCAAAATTAGAGAGAAATCTAAAAGTTGATGCTTATCCGATCACTCACCGTATGTGGGTGATGAGGAGTGTGGTGGTGGGAATGAAGAAATCGTCCACCCTGTCAAATTGCTTTCCCACAGGCTGGGTGTGGATGGTGTGGTGTGGTACATTCCCACTGGCCAGGGTTATCACCTAAACAGAACATTGTGTTTAGATCTCGACCAAGCATATCCTTAATAGGAACAGAGATGAAATAAATCCTTGTCATTTGTTTGTGTAGACTCTTTATTTTAAAAATTAATAGGAAATGGCAACCCACTCCAGTACATTTGCCTAGAAAATCCCATGGACGGAGGAACCTGGTGTCCTTGGGGTCGCAAAGAGTCAGACACGACTGAGCGACTACACCTTATTAAGCAAATTGGAATTCTGTTTGCTTATTTCAATGTAAAAACTTCTGTTTCTAAAAAGGAAAAAATGGAAAACATTTTTTTCTTGAACAACTTCTGCTTAAAATATAAAATAAATTTGCATATTGATAACTTCTATATTATAAAAATGTTACTGCTTTTATAAGAAATATGAAAACAAGCATACATATGATGCAAATTATTAAATTTGTTTCTTTTTCTTTGCTTCTCCCTTTTCCTTCCTTCCTTCATAGCTTTATTGAGGAGTAAATGATACGTAAAAAACTCCCCTTCTATAGAACAGAGTTGGAAACAGGACAGAAAACTCCAAAATATATCACTTGAAATATTTTTGCTGTTAGAAGTCTTAGGTTACATTACATTTTATTTTTTTTTCCTCTAATAAATTGAAAATCTTAGATTTAAGCAAGTTTAATCAAAGAGATTTTTTTCAAATATTCACCATTAATTGATTTTAAAACTTTCATAATTCTTTAAAGAAAAGATCACTACGTTTAAGCTCTTTTATCCCATTTTGCACCAAGTTCTTTGTTTTTCCTTCTGATTTCTCATACCTCTACATTTGTCCTATTGTCTCTGCCTCACAGCTATTGTTCTGTATGAGCCTTTTAATGTACTTTTTCGCCTTTATTTTGCTTCTTTTAAACCCTTTCTACATGTGGTTACCAAATTAAACATCCCAAACTACTGACTGCCTAATAGACTTTCCTCCCTCAAAACTGAGTGTCTTCCTTTGGTTTTTAAGACAGAAGTAAATAGCATTTTTATTTTTAGTTCTTTTCCCTGAAAGGTTACATTTTCTTCATTGCAATGAGTATACTTTCACTGAGTTCCATTGGAAATTGCCAAGTTCAAGAAAATAGATTAATTATTAAAGCAGTCAAGATAGGTTCAGTCATGTTACAATCAAAAACAAAAACAGAACAGAAACAAATCTTTATTTCTTTATTTTTTTAAAATAAGCATTTCGTTTTATACCTGTTACTTTCCCAGTGGTCTTTGGCAGGATATCTATTGCTTTTAGTATTTTTATTCTGTTTTCCATGAAGAAAGAACAGTCAACTACCTTGAATATTTCCATTCATGGAAGACTTATTTTGCCAGAACTAATCATATGGTTCCACCCAACCAAAAATATGCCTCTCCCCTGCCATGTGCCCAGGAAGAGAGAACCAATGTATGTGATTAAACTTTAAAGGTGTTGTACCTATTTTATTCATGATTATCTTATTAATAAGTATCAGTGAGAAAGTCCTCACTGGATTTCAGCCACTTATAATAATGTCTACAAGACTATAATAAAATTCAGCAGGGCTATAACAAAGGAACTCCAAAATTTCCCCCATTAGGTTGTACAGAGTTATATATTTCCCAGTATGCATGTACATGCATCTGAAATTAATAATAGTAGCGACTGAAAACAGCAATAATAATACTGAGAGCTTGCTATGTGTTAATATGTGTTCTAAGTAGTTTAGAGGCATCATGGAAATTAATACTCAAACAACACTATAATGTGTGTATTGCATCCCACATCATTCACACTCCTGAAGGCCGATTAACTGAACCTCTCTTCTGCACTTGTTGTTGTCTTAGATTGTAAAATATGCAAAGCCACACCCCCAGTTCCCTTCAGTCCGGACTTTTTCCCCTGATGGGTCAAGGCCCTTCTTGCTCCTGGAATTGAGCAGGAAGTGGTGAATTGCCAGGTTTGTGACTGAGTCTACTGACTGTAAGGACACAGGCTGATCTGGGATGTGCTTTGATCAATAGGTGCAACCTTGCAAAAGTCCTGGCTCATTTCTAAGAGTGCCCTGCTGCCTGCCTCCCTGTGTGTGATGGTGCAGTAAACAGACGCCCCTTCCCACTGTCGTCTCATCTGACTGGGCCTATGTTCTGGCCAATAGAAGAATGCAAGGACTTTATTCCAAGTTGTTCACTGGAGATATTTTCTTGTCCAATTGTGTATTTGTAGTACAGACACTGCATTTATGTCGTAAAACTGCAGATGACTGACACATGAGTTTTAGAATTTTATGGAATTTCTTGTTTTCATAAGATATAAATGCCCATTAAAAAGAAAAAAAGATAATTACAATAAATCTTTGAGACTTTATCTTTAGAACAGTAGATGGAAAATTATTGTCTAAAATACTTAAAAATTAAGACAGTTTATGGGTTTATATTAATTATAAATATCACATAAAATAATACACAATAAATGTTGCTTTCAGACCAGACAAAGACATACAGATTTAATTATATTTTCAACGTGAAAACAACAGAGAAGGGCTTTCAGATCCTTCATAAAATGTTGTGCATGTTCAAATTTAAGAGGGTAACATTATAAGATACAAAACATTAGAGCTAAGCATTACTTCCTAGCCTCATACCCTAACAATCTCTAGATGTGAGTCTCTTTCACCACCATGGCACAGGGATGCTAGCAAAACTGAGAGCTTGACCATGGTTTTCAGTTTCAATTCAATTTTTCCAAAGGAAAATCAGTTCTCTTTTTCAAATAAATCTTAAACCCCATTATTTTGGAAGACATTTCCTGATAATCTTATTGGGAGACAATTATCCATACATATTTTGACATTTCTGCTGAGTCATGTCTTTCTGAGCAAAAAAGTTTGGTTAAAAGATGATGGCATAGCAAAAATGCCTTTGGAAGCTGGAGATGGAGTATTGCTCCTGAGAGATTTAGGGACTTAATTCCTCTGAGCCAATTACTACATTGCCAGGATACTGACATACTCCTCCACTCCAGGAGAAGATTTGTATATATTTCAGAGTAACAATCTCTATTTCTCACATGAGATGGTGGACTGAGGTGCTAGCCACCTAAAATAACTTAGAGACTCATGATTGAGTCAGTAGGACCGTGCTGGTTATTCAGGGTAACTCTAAACTCTCTCCGCATTACCCCACAGGGGTAGGGGCTGCAGAATAAATGCTAACAGGTTCCACGGGGAAGAGACAGTCTGTTCTCTGATTCAGAGACCCTGTCTTTCCTGTCAGTGTATCTATATATCTGTTTGTCTATCACCAACTTATCTATTACCTATTTATATATCATCTATCTGTCTTATATGTACATAAATACACACACATACACACACTCTTCATGTAAATAAATTTTATTGTATGTCATATTTTAAGAGTAATTCTCAAATACTATGTTTTATTTTATATTTTTAGATGTGAGACTAACCTTTCACTTCTACCCAGCAAATATTTTAAAAATTTACTAAATCTTATTAGCATATTTTTACTAGACATTCAGGGGAAAATAACCCATTTTTAGATGGTTAGATAGTGTGTGGGATGATTCTTAACACCTCTACAAAAGTCATTGCCAAAATGTGTATATATATGTATATATACATATATCTGTCAATTTCAAATCATAAACAAATTCCACAAAAATGACAGTAAGTATTCCTCAGTTAGAAATGAACCAGCACTCAGATAGTAACATCCTGTGTGTTTGGAGAAAACTGAAGACCTGCTTTGAGACTCTGTCTAACTCTTCCAGGCTCTACTTCACAAGCTACACTCCCCAGATCCCTTTCTAAAGAGATGAAAACAAGAAAATTCGAGGGATGTTGGAAATTGCCAAACAATTCATCATAATCACCACCCCCGTCCCCCACCCTAACCACCCCGCAGTGGCTTCAGCTTTGTCATTATAGGTTATTCCTTTGGCATATAAATCTAATGTTTGGAACATCTAAATCAAAATATTTCCTAACCAAAAATGTATTTCTGTATCAACATTTTTTTCCCCTTTTCTGTGAAGATCTAGATGAAAGAACATCATTGTTAAATGGTTAAATGCCCAATTAGATACTGAAAGTCTTAAAGATCATCACTTTCTCAGATACACTCAAAGGGACTTACCTGCAGTGTTGGAGAACTCTTTTCCATTGTACCCCAGCTGAGCACCCAGACCTGGTCATGAGATTTATCATAGTGTAATTTAACTGGAACAGGGTCTGTGCTCACTGCCTGTAACAGATAGGGGTTGAAAAAGTTTTCAGACCAAAATATGAGTTTAAAACTTGGCCAGAAATTATATAAAAATTCAAGAGCTTAGATGTAGTATTAATAAACATATGTTGCTCATAGATGCACCTAGAGATTGTCATACTGAGTGAAGTTAAGTCAGACAGAGGAGAAATATCACATGACATCCCTTACATGCAGACTCTAAAAAGAAATGGTACAAATGAATTTATTTACAAAACAGAAACAGACTCACAGACTTAGAGAATGAATTTATGGTTGCATGGGAGGTAGGGATAGTTAGGGAGTTTAGGATCAAACTTACACACAGCTGTATTTTAAATGGATGAAAAACAAAGTCCTACAACACAGTCCAGGAAACTGCTCAATGTTATGTGGCAGTTTTGATGGGAGGGGAGTTTGGGGGAGAATGGATAGATGTATATGTATGACTGAGTCCCTTTGCAGTCCATCTGAAGCTATTACAGCACTTCTAATTGGTTATACTCCAATATAAAATTAAAAGTTTAAGAATGCATGTTGCCAATTAATTTTCTAAATCTTATTTTGATTAATTTTTCCAAATTATGATTCCTTACTCAAGTATATTTTTACATGATTTTATATAGTCTTATATTCATTCATTACATATGCAAATTGTGTTTAACAGAGAAGCTATTTAGGAACTTAAGGTATAAATGATTAATATGTGCATTTTAATCAGTTGTTGAGTACAGGTAAGAACTATATTTATACTATTAGATTTTTCTATCCCAATTCTAGTTATGGGATTTGACCATTAATAATGTTAAAATATCAACAATCTAATATATAGTTGCAACTATAATGACAAATTACCTAATTTAGTTTCTTTAATGAGAAATCTAAAAGTACAGAAAAAAAAGAAGTGGCTTTTTGTACTATACTTGATACGATAAATGCATTTTTCTGCTAATATTTATACCTAGCATTTACGGAAAACAAAACTTCCAAAACATAAATTGCTGCCTGGAAGTTATTTCTCTCACCTTAATTCCAAGCTATTGATATTATAAGCTAACACCCCATTGCAGTAATTTCCTATAATAGTTACATATTTTCTAATATGTTGCATAAAACAAATTGTAGTCAATAAAACAACCCTTATCCAATATTGAAAGCATTTTTTTTTCCCCCAGAACTCTATTGAACCTTAGAGAATTTCCCAAGTTAGTTCATAATGTAATCCTCTTCTCAATGGGCTAAAAGTAAACTATAATTGTTGAGTATATAGAGATTCATATTTTAACTATCACAACAGCAACTTGGTTTTACTGAAGTATTTCTTTTCTAAAATGTTGGCCTGTATTTTATCTATTTAAAATTCTCAATACATAGCATTTGAAGTAATTATTAGATTTCTGAAAAGACCTGTTTAAGCATTTCTGTGTTGATGTCTTCAGCCCTTTTTTTCTAGCTAACAGAGCCATTAAAATACTTTGGTTTCAGGTGGGCAGTGATGTTGTTGGGGAAGGTAGTCCACTTGGAGAGCAGCAGAGATTCAAGTCAATGACTAAGCTTATTCCCCTTTGACAAGTGTGAAATTTCCCAGCCTTTGTAGAGATGAGGGGAGTCACTTGGCATATCCTAGTTAAGATGATGAATGATTTTTGAAAATAAAGCATTTCCATGGAAAGAGATAATGGCAGGAGACTTCCATGCATCATACTTTCTTTTCTTCCTGCTTGGAATGCTATCATTTGAGGATACTAATCCTCAACTTCTAAAGACTTCACACTCCATTTTACGCTAGTGTAGCTCTGCAGGTAAAGAATCCACCTGCAATGCAGGAGACACAGACAGCACAGTTTTGATCCCTGGGTTGGGAAGATGCTTTGGGGAGGAAACGGCAACCTACTCCAGTATTCTTGCTGGGGATATTACATAGACAGAGGAGCCTGGTGGGTTACTGTCCATGAGGTCACAAAGAGTTGGACATGACTGAGCAACTAAGCACAAAGCAACATGCCTTTGATTTTTCATATTTTCCCTTTTATGTTAAACTTGATCTATGTATGATTATGATGAACTATGGTCGGAGGTCCATAACATTGTACAGGAGACAGGAATCAAGACCATCCCCATGGAAAAGAAATACAAAAAAGCAAAATGGCTGTCTGAGGAGGCCTTACAAATAGCTGTGAAAAGAAGAGAAGTGAAAAGTAAATGAGAAAAGGAAAGATATACCCATTTGAATGCAGAGTTCCAAAGGATAGCAAGGAGAGATAAGAAAGCCTTCCTCGGCGATCAATGCAAAGAAATAGAGGAAAACAACAGAATGGGAAAGACCAGAGATCTCTTCAAGAAAATTAGAGATACCAAGGGAACATTTCATGCACAGATGGGCTCAATAAAGGGCAGAAATGGTGTGGACCTAACAGAAGCAGAAGATATTAAGGAGAGGTGGCAAGAATACACAGAAGAACTGTACAAAAAAGATCTTCACGACCCAGATAATCAGAGCCAGACATCCTGGAATGTAAAGTCAAGTGGGCCTTAGAAAGCATCGCTACAAACAAAGCTAGTGGAGGTGATGGAATTCCAGTTGAGCTATTTCAAATCCTAGATGATGCTGTGAAAGTGCTGCACTCAATATGCCAGCAAATTTGGAAAACTCAGCAGTGGCCACAGGACTGGAAAATGTCAGTTTTCATTCCAATCCCAAAGAAAGGCAATCCCAAAGAATGCTCAAACTACCACACAATTGCACTCATCTCACACGCTAGTAAAGTAATGCTCAAAATTCTTCAAGCCAAGCTTCAGCAATACATGAACCGTGAACTTCCAGATGTTCAAGCTGGTTTTAGAAAAGGCAGAGGAACCAGACATCAAATTGCCAATATCTGCTGGATCATCGAAAAAGCAAGAGAGATCCAAAAAATCATCTATTTCTCCTTTATTGACTATGCCAAAGCTTTTGACTGTGTGGATCACAATAAACTGTGGAAAATTCTGAAAGAGATGGGAACACCAGACTGCCTGACCTGCCTCTTGAGAAACCTAAATGCAGGTGAGGAAGCAACAGTTAGAACTGGACATGGAACAACAGACTGGTTCCAAATAGGAAAAGGAGTACGTCAAGGCTGTATATTGTCACCCTGCAACCTGCTATTCATAGGGTCGCAAAGAGTTGGACAGGACTGGGCGATTGAACTGAACTGAATGTATGATTAATAATCAGCCCACTTTGCAAGTAACTTAAATTGGAATAATATTTAGGCTTTTACCAACTGAGCTGTGACGGAAGCCTGAAATAGTTCAACAGGCAACAATACCACAATGACAAAGACCTCATTGTTACTCAATTGTTAAGATACAGTTATAAAAATAGAAAAGATCGTTAGCTAGCTATTATGTAGTAGGAAACAATCTGAATAAAAATTTTTAGTTTGCCAGCTCATGTAAGTTTCTTTCTTTTCACCTGGCTATTCATAAATATTATCTTTTAAAGGATATACTGGGCTTCCTTGGTGGCTCAGTGGTAAAGAATATGTCTGCCAATGCAGGAGATGTGGGTTCAATCCCTGATTCAGGAAGATCCCCTGGACAGAGGAGCGTGGCAGGCTACATTTCATAGGGACTCAAAGAGTCGGACATGACTTGGAGACTAAACAACAACAAAGTGTATAATAGCACAGTCCATAGTTAATATCCATAGTTAACATACAGTCCATAGTTAATATCCATAGTTAACATACAGTCCATAGTTAACATAGTTCTGTTAATATCCCCATGAAATGGATAAGAAAACTGAGACATTTGTTTCGCCCATAGTCATCCAGCAAGTGATCAGCAGACTAGTATTCGGGTCTGTGTTCTTTCCTAAAGTGGGGACCTCCCTACCTATGAAAGAGCAGCCCCTCTTGTTGATGTTTCATTCCTGACAATGTCTGGATTGAATAGGTTGCCTTCCTATTTATGCTTCGTGGACAGGAAATATTCTTTTTTTTTTTCTTTTTTGGAAGATGAGGAAAAACCCACAGGGCCCAAATATATGCAGTAGCATTTATATAGCAGTATAATCCCAGGAGAAAGGCATCAAAAGGCAGTATATACCACGTTTGCCTGCGTGCCAAGTCACTTCAGTCGTGTCCTACTCTTTGAGACCCTAGGGACCCTAGCCCACCAGGCTCCTCTGCCTGGGATTCTCCAGGCAAGAATACTAGAGTGAGTTGCCATGCCCTCCTCCAGAGGATCTTCCCAACCCAGGGATCAGATCCACGTCTTTTATGTCTCTTGCATTGATAGGCAGATACTTTACCATTAGTCCCACCTGGGAAGCCCCATACATCATGGTTATGAACATGTATTCTGAAACTGACTTCAAATTGTAGTGTCTTCATTTAAACTGAAATAAAAATAATGAAAATAACACTTTGGGAAGTCACTATACTTACTGTGACTCAGTTTCCTCTATAATAAAATGGAGACAATAATAACACCTACTTCAAAGGGTTCCTGTAAATATTAGGTAAGGTGGTAAATATAAAGTGCCCAGGTAAGTCTGATGAATGTTAAACACTATAAAAATACCACTGCTACTACTATGAGAAAAAACTAACTGTACTAAAGTACATGGCAGTGTCATAGGGCTTTAGAGATGTAATGCCTTTATTTAGCAAATGAAGACTTTAATAATTCTTTACTAATTTAATAATTAATAACCACAGTCTTTGATAATCACAGTCTTAGTCCTGAAAGTGTTTATAGGTGACAGGGTGAAAGAACTTAAAATAACTAGATGCATGTCTAGTTAACAAAAATACAGGGCAATTGCCATGGAAGATCAAAGGAAGATGTAAGAACAGGATGAGGGAGAAGAGGAGGCGATGATTTCACTAAGCCTTAAACTATGAACATTTTCTTTTATAAATGGCAAGCACAGACTATTTTTAAAAGTTAACTTATGAGAATATGTTCCAGGAGGTGTCAGAAGTTGTTCACGATTAATCTCCTTCAAATAATTTAAGATATATGTTTTTGAAGGAAGAAAACATAAATTTTCAAAGCAACTTCAGAATTTGAAAGATGTTTATTCAATGCCCTCCAAAATGTGTGAACAATTTTCTTTTTCAGCATTTCACAGGTTTGGTATTAAATTCAGTTTATTTTGCATTTTGTTTATAAAAGCTCACCAGAACTGAAAAAGACATTCAGATAAAAATGAAGAAAAGTACTTCTGTCATACTTTATTTGGAAGGTGTTTAACTCCTAGGAAAAATCTATTTACAATTTTCAAGTGTGGTGATATAACCCATTTTACAGAGGCGACATTGACATGGTTTTCAGCAATGAAATCATAAAACCATGACAAAAATATTTCCAAACAACTGTATTCAGGATCATCTCATCGTAACCCAATTTTCAGCCAAAAACTGATATTTTCCTACTTACATGGCCAACCTTTGAAAGGATAAATTACAGGTGTTGGATTTTATAAATTACTTGCTAGTCCTCTTTGGAAATTGCTTAAACCATCAGTCAGTTTAGACCATTAGTTTTTGTAAAAGAACAGCTCTATATTTGACACTTAAAAATTCTTGCCACAATTAAGCCTCTGTGTTATAAAGCAGTTCCTTTCTTCACAGTTTTAAAGAAAATTGTACAGATTGTTATACTTGACTGTCCTTGTTCTCCTCGACTTCCTGTCACCAGGACCTGGCTAGATCTGCCTTCCGAAGGCTGAACCTTTGCAATTCCTGCCCTGCTCTGACTGCACAGATGCCTCTAGCACCTCCATCCTCACCTCAGAATTTCCACCTTTTGATTTTCTACTTGTCACAGTCTGGATAGATTTATCAGAGTGAACTGGTTTTTTTGTTGCTGCTTTTTGTTTGTTCATTTTTGATGAGTATGAGATGGATCATGGCACCAATTTGGCCAAAGCACAGAAATGTCATCTCATTTCCCTCAGAGTAAAGGCCAGAAGTCCTTATAATGCCTTATCACTCCCGGTCTTCTTTCTCAGACCCCTCACTTCCCACAGTGCCCCTCATTCCTGCCCTTGTCTCTGATCTAGACGCCCCGGCCTGCTTGCTGTTCATCCAACATGTCAATCAGTCATACTACTCCCATTTGGAGGTTTTCCCGCAGAACCAGTCTTTCCCAGATAACCAAGGGTCAGTTTCCTCTATACCTTGGTTGAGAATTCATCTTGTGGGTGAGGCCAACCATGACCATCCTCCCCTCTGTCCTTAACTTCCCCAATCCCACCTGCCTTGTTCTGCTGCTTTACCTTTTCCAATAACACTGACCACTTCCCATACTGGAGAATTTACATATAATACTCCTTTTGTCTGTCTCTATCCACTGGGGTCTAGGCTCCAGGAAGTCAGGCCTTTGGGGTTTGTTCAGCTATGTGATATCACCTCATGCACTTAGAATAATACCTTATAAATAGTAGTACTCAATATATAATTAATGTACCTCTATATCTACTTTTCAAGACGCAGGTAAGGTGGTCTGGTATTGCCATCTCTTGAAGAATTTTCCACAATCTGTTGTGATCCACACAAAGGCTTTAGCATAGTCAATGAAGCAGATGTTTTTCTGGAATTCTTTTACTTTTTCTATGATCCAATGGGTGTTGGCAATTTGTTCTCTGATTCCTCTGCCTTTTTTATCCAGCTTGAATGTCTAGAATTTCTCCGTTCACATACTTTAGAACCTAGCTTGGAGAATTTTGAGCATTACTTTACTGGCATGTGTAATGAGTGTAATTGGGCAGTAGTTGGACATTTTTGGCATTGTCTTTCTCTGAGATTGGAATGAAAGCTGACATTTTCTGGTTCTGTGCCCACTGCTGAGTTTTCCATATTTGCTGGCATGTTGAGGGCAGCACTTTCACAGCATCATCTTTTAGGATTTAAAAATAGCTCAGCTGGAATTCTATCACTTTCACTAGCTTTGTTCATAGTGATGCTTCCTAAGCCCCACTTGACTTTAGGATCCAGAATGTCTGGCTCTAGGTGAGTGATCACAACTTCATGGTTATCTGGATCATTAAGATATGTTTTGTATAGTTCTTCTGTGTATTTTTGCCACCTCTTCTTAATATCTTCTGTTTCTGTTAGGTCCATACTGTTTTTCTCCTATATTGTCCCCATCTCTGCGTGAAATGTTCGCTTGGTGTCTCTAATTTTCTTGAAGAGATCTCTAGCCTTTCCCATTCTAGTTTTCCTGTTATTTCTTTGCATTAATCACTTAGGAAGTCTCACATCTCTCCTTGCTGTTCTTTGAAAATCTGCATTCAGATTGGTATATCTTTCCTTTTCTCACTTGCCTTTCACTTCTCTTCTTTTCTCAGCTATTTGTAAGGCCTCCTCAGACAACAATTTTATGTTTCTTTTTTGGGGGGGATAGTTTTAAGCACCTCCTCCTGTACATTGTTAGGAACTTCCCTCCATAGTTCTTCAGGCACTCTGTCTATCAGATCTAATCCCTTGAATCTACTTGTCACTTCCACTGTATAATAGTAAGGGATTTGATTTAGGACATACCTGAATGGTCTAGCGGTTTTCCCTATATTCTTCAATTTAAGTCTGAATTTGGCAATAAGGAGTTCATGATCTGAGCCACAGTCAGCTCCCGGGCTTGTTTTTATTGACTGCATAGAGTGTCTCCATCTTTGGCTGCAAATAATATAATCAATCTGATTTTGGTATTGACCATCTGATGATGTCCATGTGTAGAGTCAGCTCCTGTGTTGCTGGAAGGAGGTGTTTGCTATGACCAGTGCGTTCTCTTGGCAAAACTCTTTTAGCCTCTGTCCCGTTTCATTTTGTACTCCACGGCCAAACTAGCCTGTTATTCCAGGTATCTCTTGACTTCCTACTTTTGAATTCCAGTCCCCTACAATGAAAAGGGCTTTTTTTTTTTTCTATGTCAGTTCTAGAAGGTCTTGTAGGTCTTCATACACCACCTTACCTGCCTCCTGAGAAACCTGTATGCAGGTCAAGAAGCAACAGTTAGAAGCGGACATGGAACAACAGACTGGTTCAAAATTGATAAAGAAGTACATCAAGGCTGCATATTGTCACCCTGCTTATTTAAGTTATATGCAGAGTACATCATGTGAAATGCCAGCTGGATGAAGCACAAGCTGGAATCAAGATTGTCAGAAGAAATATCAATAATCTCAGACATGCAGATGATACCGCCCTTATGGCAGAAAGCAAAGAGGAACAAAAGAGACTCTTGATGAAGGTGAAAGAGGAGACTGAAAAAGTTGGCCTAAAACTCAACATTCAAAAAACAAAGATCATGGCATCTGGTCCCATCACTTCATGGCAAATAGATGGGGAAACAATGGAAACAGTGACAGACTTTATTTTCTTGTGCTCCAGACTCACTGCAGATGGCGAGTGCAGCCATGAAAATAAAAAATGCTTGGTCCTTGGAAGAAAAGCTATGACAAACATAGGCTGCATATTAAAAAGCAGAGACATTACTTTGCCAACCAATGTCCCTATAGTCAAAGCTATGGTTTTTCCAGTAGCCATGTATGGATGTGAGAGTTGGACCATAAAGTAGGTTGAGCACTGAAGAATTGATTCTTTTGAACTGTGATGTTGGAGAAGATTCTTGAGAGTCCCTTAGTCTGCAAGTAGATCCAACAAATCAATCCTAAAGGAAATCAGTCCTGAATATTCATTGGAAGGACTATTGCTGAAGATGAAGCTCTAATACTTTGGACACCTAATGCAAAGAGCCAACTCATTAGAAAAGAAACTGATGCTGAGAAAGATTGAAGGCAGGAGGAGAAGGGGACAACAGAGGATGAGATGAGAGAATGGCATCATCAACACAATGGACATGAGTTTGAGCAAGCTCCGGGAGATGGTGAAGGATGGGGAAGCCTGGTGTGCTGCAGCCATAGGGTCACAAAGAGTTGAACATGACTGAGCGACTGCACAACAACAGCATCTACTTCACTGGGAAAAGTAATTTTCAAAATTGAACATCATGCCCAATAGCATGATAATTTAATCATTTTATTGTTTTAAAATATATACGCTCAACAAGAATTGTTATGAACAAAGCTTTTCTCTAAATATATTACAAATGCATTTTTTTATTTTTATTTTTTGCATGTTTTTTAAAACTTCATGACAGTCTGTCTGTTGATGTATGCACTATTACTATCTCATTTCTATAGATAAAAATAAACCAAAGACTCATTGTACCAATGTCCATCCCTCCAAACTATAAAACTCCCACTTTCCTTTCAAACGCTCTCATGCTCATCATCCAGGTGGCTTAGTGGTAAAGAAGCTGACTGCCAATGCAAGAGACATGAGTTGTATCTGGGTTGGGACGATCCCCTAGAGAAGGAAATGGCAACCCAGTCCAGTATTCTTACTGGGGAATTCCCATGGACAGAAGAGCCTGGAGGACTTCAAGGATCCTCGCAACTCCAAGGAGCTGCAAATAGAGTCAGATACAACCTCACGACTAACACAACAACCAATGTCCACTCTTTCCAACTGTAAAACTCCCACCTTCCTGCCAAGTACCCTCATACCCACCATCCAAAATACAGACAAATGCAGATCTCCAATATTACTCCATTTATTAAATATTTGTAAAAAAATAATATGATTCTTTTTCTAGATTAAAAAAATATAAAAGATGTCCTGGGATTCCCTTCTCACATCTATTCATCTCTCAGTGCTTTTTTGTTGTATACACACCATTTGGAGACTATTGATGTATATATATTTTTGTTTCTGCAGCCACCAAGCATATCTCAGAAAAAAATAATTCATAATATAATGTTCAGAAATATAAGATTGGGAAAAAGGATTACATATATGCTTATCTTTCACTTCAAGATTAACTTATGCACATAGAATGCTCAAGTATTACTTGTTACAGTTTGCATTTGCCTACCAATATTATTTTGCTAGAATAATTATTTGCAAACTTTGCTTTTAGAAGCTTAGAAATGAAATTTATTTGCAGCAGGTGATTCAACACCCACCACCATTATAGAACAAAGGGGATCACTTTTGATCTGTTGAATGGTTCTGTGGGACTTTGTTTAAATAAAATTTTCTAACACTATATGTTGGAAATTTCTCTCTCATCCCATAAATACTATTCTTTTGTGTATACAGAAGTCTTTGCTTGTCTTGGTGACATTCAGATAATTAAGCCACCAAAATCCTTCAACCAAAGATTTATTGATTTATTAGACATATTCAGAAACATCTTTCAAATCACAATATTTCATTATTGCAATTAATTAATAGTAGCTATCTGGATATGCAGATCCTAAAATCCATATTTCATAATTTCTCATGTAAGCACCTTTTCAGACTATTATCATGATGAAGTAACTTATCCTATTCTTTTATAAAAAATGTGTAGAATATACTACATAACACAATAAAAACCAGCTTTACTTTTAGTTTTATAAACATATTTGCAATATTTTTCTTTAATATTTTAAAACATTGTTTCAAACATCAAATAGGATGCAATTTACTTAAAGTATATTGGTTTTCTCCTTTGTAGATCTATAAACTTTAACTCCCTCATAATTCCAACATACCTAGTGAGATTCATATTCATCAGTACTTCATGAAGGGGTGCACCAATTACAGACAATTTAAAATTGATGCTCTATTGGTTATGATCCAGTTGTATCAACTTCTATAAAGATGGCATGTTTAGTCAGAGTGAAGTTCTGAGAATAGCAACAAAGATACACAGAACTTGGAGTTTAGCCTTGACATGAAGGAACAGTCAAGCACAGCTTGTTTATCAGTCTGACAAGGAGAGTACCAGCTGGCTAATTAAGTGAACCTAATTTAAACTAATGATGTAGATTCTCAGGATAATGTGCTAACAGTTAGAGGAGACTGCTGATGACACTTAAGAATACCCGAGGTGTTACAATAAGCCACTTCTGCATCCAAGCAGAACCTGATTTTGTTCCACAGAACACAATATGAGGTCAGTTAATCTTTTATGCAAGAAAACACCTGCATGCCATTCTTACAAAAATTATTAATAAGAGAAGCAATAAACATTTGATGTTTAAAGCAATACCAAGGTTATAGATTCCTTTAAGAATCTGTGAGGTTTCATTTTTAAGCTGCAGGTAGAAATGATATTAATGTAAACACTGAAAATTAATACACCTGCAGGGTACGAATTTATCATGAAGTTTCTAAAAACATATGTTGTCAAGAAAATATTTGTCATTTTAACAATAAAATGTAGCAATGTGGTTCAAGTTTTTTAAACATTTCATCCTAAGATTACATATTTAATACCAACTTACAAAGTTAAACACATGCAAAAGAAAAAAAGAAAAATTCAGAAATTATGATTTCTTAGAGAAAGTCCATATAAAACACTAGAAATGAAAAACAACACTTGAAATATTAAATTTAAATAAGTGTAGTATTATTTTTTCTCTTTCATTTTCTTACTTTCCTTTTCAAAATTAAGACAATTTGATTTTGACTTCATGCTCACATCACTCTCTCCACTCTATAAAAAATTCTATAGTAATTTCTATCATGTTTGGGAGGTGATTAACTAAAATTTGATTATAATTATTATTCTTAGTTGCCACTGTATAATATACTCAGCTTAGAACAAAAGAAATCAACAGAAGTACAACACTAGAATCAGGAAGGATAGCTTCACTAGGAGACAAAAGGGGTCAAATTGACAAAGGTGCTTTCCTTTTTACAAGATTAACTTCACAACTTGTAGTTGACTTTGAGCGCACTCTGTCCTTGGATATAAACAAAGATTTAAATCACAAATGAAGCTATTCACTTTCAGTTTTTGAAGTAACTAGAAATACTTTTTCTTTTACTGGTTTTAAAACTTGAATTACTTAGATTATTAATCTACAAAACAGACATTTCAAGGTCTATGTCTATTAAATCTGTTATTTACATATTGTTTATTAAATTGGGAAAAACCTTGAGAGAGTTCAGAATTCTAAGAGATGATATATTTTCCAGTATAAAAGTAGAGGCATTAGGATATTCCTAATTCATCTTTAAACATGTTCTTTTGAGGACTAAAATTCACATACTCTAAGGTCATGTTAAGCAAATATAAGCATGTCTTATTTCACCAAGCAGTCAGAAGACTTATGGAATTCACCTTCTAAAGAGGTTCACAGACTGAAATTGTAAATGGTTGAAAACAGGAGAATTTAAACAATCTCAGAGATAGAAAATTTGAATTTATTTAAGAGATAATTTTATGGGATATATATCTAAAATTTTAGGTTGATATTTTAGTCAACAATTTGCCTCAAAAAGTAGTGTCTTATTAGAAATAAGGATAGATTGCACATACTCAGTATGGAAATCTTCATCCCCTAAATTAAGGTAGCCTCTACCTTTCTATAGACTAGATCTTTGCAGAATATCCCAAATCATTGTAGCCACTGTTTCACACTTCCTCTTCCCAGGAAGGAATGTGTAATAGTGAGGAACAGATCAGACTCCATATTACATCTGTTCCTTTCACTGTGGTTAGTCATGCTGGCTCTGAACCTTTTGTAAAAGAATGTTGCCTGTTGTTCAGCCACTAAGCCACTAAGTCATGTTCAACTGTTTACGACCCCATGGACTGCAGCATTCCAGGGCTTTGAACCAGCTTTGAATCAGGAACAGGGTCCTCACCAGATTGCTATCATGCTTGCACCTTGATCTTGGACTTTCCACACTCAGAAACTTGAGAAATAAATTTCTGTTGTTTATAAGCAATGCAGTTTGCTGTATTTTTGCTTGTTTTTTATTTATTTAAATTATAGCAGCCTGAATGGCGATATAAAAAGAGTGAAAATGCATAGAAAGTGAAATATTTAGTAATAAGGCATATTTAATCACTATTGTATGCAAAAGTTAATAATATATCCATTAGTTCAAGAAGAGTCATTATGTTCAATTTGCATAGAATACTACTTTTGTTTGTGTGTTTTATTTTTCCATTTATTTTTATTAGTTGGAGGCTAATTACTTTACAATATTGTAGTGGTTTTTGCCATACATTGACATGAATCAGCCATGGATTTGCATGTGTTCCCCATCCTGAACCACCCTCCCACCTCCCTCCCCATCCCATCCCTCTGGGTCTTCCCAGTGCACCAGGCCCGAGCACTTGTCTCATGCATCCAACCTGGACTGGTGATCTGTTTCACACTTGATAATATACATGTTTTGATACTGTTCTCTCAGATCATCCCACCCTCGCCTTCTCCCATAGAGTCCAACAGTCTGTTCTATAATTCTGTGTCTCTTTTTCTGTCTTGCATATAGGGTTATCGTTACCATCTTTCTGAATTCCATATATATGTGTTAGTATACTGTATTGGTGTTTATCTTTCTGGCTTCCTTCACTCATCAAATATTTCTTACTTTGATCATATGTCAATTTTTCTAGTAATATGGTAATAATCATTTTACAAAATTGTAAGCAATCATATATGTTTTCCTATTTTTAATTTTTTAGTCAACTTTTTAACTCATTAAGCAACTTGTTTTAACTAGACATTTTTTGTGTTATAGTCCCTTTTTGAAATCCGATGTTAATATTGTTACATCAGCTTTTATGTTTTGCTGTTAGTTTATTGCCTACATCACCTAGGACTCTTTTTTTTTTTCATTTTAGAAGTGTATCTATTATAACACACATATGATTAGATATTCATTATTCAGTTCGTTAGTTTTTATTATAAGCTAGTTACTTTATTCCATCCTCTGTTATTGTAATTATAAACATATTTGATTTTATTCTATATTTTTTTGTTTTTGTATTTAATTAATTTTTGTTGGAGTATAGTTGATTTACAATGTTGTGTTAGTTTCTGTGATACAACACCATAAATCAGTTATATATATATGTGTGTGTGTGTGTGTGTGTATGTATGTATATATTTATATCTCCAGTTGTTTTTAATTTCTATTCCCATATAGGTCATTATAGAGTATTAAGCAGACTTCTCTGTGCTTACCAGAGAAGTTCTTGTTAATACCAGGTGCTTGTTAATTATCTATTTTATATAAAGCAATTTCTATATGTCTTTTGTTTTATTTTTTGGAATCATGCCCCCCCTTTTGTTTCTATAATTTTGTTTACAATTTTGTCTTAATTTTTCAGTTTTATATTTTCTCTTCCTTATTTCTTCTTTTCCTATTGTATTTATGAATAGGTTGTGCCTTTATTTTAATTTTTTCATAGACACAATATTTAAGACATACTTTCTTGAAATGTTAAAAACATATTTAACATATGCATAATAATCAGTAATTATTTCCAGTCTTATATAACACAAGAAATCTTAATATAAATAATATCAACCCTTCCCCCACTTCCATGTTATTGTGCACTATTTAAACACCTTTTTTTTGTTGTTGTTATTTTAGTCCTGTGTTTTGGCTCTTAAAAACGTTGATCTTAAATTCAGTGAATATCATTATTACTGACAGTTAATACTTTAATAGATCCTATGTTTACCAATTTACTTGCTCACTATATATCATATTTAATAGCTTGGTTTATTTTCCTTATTCCTACAGTGAATAGTTTCAATTTTTTTTTTTTAATAGTTTCAATTTTATATAATTTCTTTTGTTGACAAAATTTTTCTACTGACCATATAATATCAGTGTATATTTTATTTTCACTTAGTCCTTTAATAATATTTTTTACTTTCTTTTGGTGCTCATTATAGCTATTGAGAAAATTGCTACTATTCTCATAGTAATTCATCTACCATGTTTAGATCTTTCTTTGATTTTATATTTAATTGTATCATGGCTTCCCTGGTGGCTCAGATGGTAAGGCATCTGCCTGCAATGTGGGAGACTTGGGTTCAATCCCTAGGTCGGGAATATACCCTGGAGAAGGAAATGGAAACCCACTCCAGTACTCTTGCCTGGAAAATTCCATGGACAGAGGAGCCTGGTATGTTATAGTCCATGGGGCTGCAAAGAGTCAGACATGACTAAGCTACTTCACTTTTTCTTCCTTTCTCTAATTTTATGTTTAATTGTATCATGTCAATATATTTAGGTATTGATTTTTCTCTATTTAAGTTTCATTGCCCTTTCTAAATCTGAGAGTTTAGAGTATTTTTAAATAAATTGTACAATAAAGAATAATACAAGGTATATGTATATTATGATATATAGTAATATAATAATATATGGTATATTATCAACTTTATCCTTTTCTATTTGGTATATTATCAGATTTTCCCCTTTCTTTCTGTTATCTCCTTGTAGAATTTATCCTTTCTACTGTTAGTGTATAAATAAAATCTGATACATATATATATATATATATATATATATATATATATATATATATATATATAAGTAAAATTAATTTTTATTAGAGTATAGCTGCTTTACTTTTCCCCTGGAGAAGGAAATACTCCAGTGTTCTTGCCTGGAAAATCCCATGGACAGAACCTGGGAGGCTACAATCCATGGGGTTGCAAGAGTAGGACTCGACTAGCGACTAAAGCACCACATAGCTGCTTTACAATGTTGAGCTAGTTTCTACTATATAACAAAGTGTATCAACTATAAAATATATATATCTCCTCTTTCTATTCCCCTCCATTTATGTCACCACAGAGCCCTGAGTAGAGTTGCCTGTACTATACAGTAGGTTCTCATTCGTTACCTATTTTATACATAGTATCAATTGTGTCTATATATCAATCCCAATTTCCCAATTCATCTCACCCCTCTCTTCCCCCTTGGTGTCCATATGTTTTTCCTTTATGTCTGTGCCTTTATTTCTGATTTGCAAATAAGATCATCTATATGACTTTTCTACTTCCCACACATATGTATTAATATATGACTTTTTTTTCTCTTTCTGACTTACTTCACTCTGTATGGCAGTCTCTAAGTCCATTTATGTCTGCACAAATGACCTAATGTTTTACTTTTTTATGGCTGAGAAATATTCCATTATATATATGTACCAAGTGTTTCCTTGTCCAACCTGAGCTGGAAACATGTATGTTCATCTGGTCACACATTTCTCACCACTTTGCACAAGTCCCTGAATGAGTGCAAAATAGCATAAGTACTGGTTTTGTGGTTCTAAATAAATTCAAGAGAGCAGGTGAGTTTTAAATACAGAATCAGCAAACAATGAGAATCAACTGTAATTGATTTCTCTGCAGCAAAATGAAAGAATAACACTTGCTCCAGGTAAATGAAATGACCTCACAATTATCTTGTGCAGCCAATGTATCCAGACACAGACAATGAATATTGTATATATTTCTATCTCTGTAATAATGAAAATCAGGCAATACTGATTTGTGGTAACAGAAATCTACATAATGATTAGCTTTAGATAGGTAATGACTAGAAAGAGTAATAAAGCATAATTATTATTATTTTAATACCAAGATCACAGGAGAATCCATTTAGACTGAGTCTGAATTTTCTAACTTATAAAAGTGTAAGTTTTAGATTCTTGTCTGAAAAATACCCACAATCATAATTATATTATATTTTAATATTTTATCCTCATATGTCTTTTTCATTCTCCTGGTATTTTATAGTCATTATAGTCACTTTGAAAATGATATCATTTATGTGATTTTTTTTTTACCAATGCCTGAATTTTCATTATTGATATTTTCTATTAATTTTAAAATTTACATCATTGTCTGAAGATAGAAGTTATATGAATAATAAATGATGTTAACTTTTCTCACTTTCAAATATCTAGTAGGTAATACATATTCAGTTGGTGTAGGTTTCTGGTTTGAACACTGAATTTAAAGACCAGCCTGATTATTCCTGAAAGAACATCTAATTTTAACCTGCCAGCTAAAGACTCTTGATAATCTTTGACTAATGGATGTAATTCGCTAGCCTGTGTTGCCACTGAAATCAAAGTAAAATAAACCTGGTAAAAAATCAAGCAGTCTCAAAGACAGACACATAGGATGTGAAATATACAGAAAAATATGTTCTCCCAGTAGACACTGGACCATTAAATAGACACCCATTAGATAGGGTGTACACAAGTATGTAACCCTGGAGGCATTAGAATTTTCTAGCATCCTTTTCAGTCATCCTTTCATGACCCTACTGTTCATTGTCATATTTGAAACTGAACCACAAATTTATAACTCTGTAGACACCAGAGCTTTCAAACAGAGACACTTTTTATTTGTTTATCTGTGATACCAAGCACATCTTACAAAAGACAATTAACAAATGCATACAAAAGTGGATAGATGATTGGATGAATTCATATGAAGCTGCTAAAAGCTATTACAGTGAGAAGCTGTGATTTGAACTTCTTAGAATATCTTTTGTTCTAGTCAGGAATCAATATTAGAGGTACTAACAGCTATTTCAAACCAATATTGATGCAAGAAAAAAATATAAAAGAAAGAAATGGTTAGATTTCAGTGTCTGTCAGAATTTTGATAGTAAATCAGTATATAGTGCATACACCAGGCCCTGTTATAAATGCTTAAATGTTTTTATGCATTAATTGATATAATCCTTAATATAATGTTATGGGATATGTACACTTCCAAGGTGCTGCAGTGGTAAATAATCTGCCTGCCACTGCAAGAGACTCAAGAGACGTGGGTTCGATCCCTGGGTTCAATCCCTGGGTTGGAAGGATTCTCTGAAGTAGGAAATGGCAGCCTACTTAAATATTCTTGCCTGGGAAATCCCTTGGTCAGAGGAGCCTGGCTGGCTACAGTCCATGGGGTGGCAAAGAGTCAAACACAACTGAGCACACACACAAAATGTGTAGTTGTTATTCTGATTTAACATATTATATTGATATGTATCTCAGGATGCTATTTTAAGTTTGTTTCCTCTGAGCTGAGAAGCCATAGATCCTAACAGTAAAAGGCTTGGAGGCTGGAGCCAGGCTGCCAGGAGGCAAATCCTATCCTTCCCCTTGCTTGTTGTATGACTGAATTCTAGTAGATGGTCCAAGTTGGATAGTCTTGGAAAGAGCACGACATAAAATAGTTGTTGATGACTCAAACCAGAATAATCTCCATAACCATAATCCTGACAACATGGAAAAAATTACATGGCAAGATTGGAGATTTTTTCTCTGTCATAGACCTATACACATATTATTTGTTTTACTACTGTGGTAAAACCTACTAAATTACTATTATCCAGTAAATCTATTATTGTCTCAGCCTTTGTTATGAATTCAAATGAGAAAGCTATAATACTGTTTCTGTGATGGTAACTAGGATACCTTAATTGACCATGGACCAGGACTCTCTTTGCTCTCTATATAAAAAGCAACTCTGAAGATGTTTTCTGCATAAATGGTCATGTTGGGATTATAAAGTATTCTTGGAATCTAATTGTTGAAAACAAAAGCTCTTTCAATTACTTCTTTAATTGTTTAGGCTCAAGTAGTAGAGTGAGAGGAAAGTTTGCAGAAAACTCATGTATTTTCTAGTTATCCAAGTAATGAAACAAGTTATCAATGACAATTAACTGACAGGTTACCTCATAATGACTATTACATTAAATTAAATTTTCTTTAAAACTACTTTCACTTTCAAAAAGAGGAGTCATTCATACCTGAACAACTTTTTGAGACTGCACGTCAACAACAAGGACTCTATCCAAAGTTGGCTGTGCAACATAGATGAACTTGTCCTTGACATTGACAGCTGAGGCCCACACACACCTCTGGATTTCATCACCTTCAGCTTTGGGACAGACTTCATCCTAAAATTTAGAAAATATAAAATTAAATGAATATCTTAAATTATAACATGGACATGGACATATGATGAGCAACATTCATGTTGGACACTTTACTACTTTTGTCATAGAAAGTTATATATATTTATATATATGTATATATATAAATACATATGGTAATATATATTTATATGCTATATGTTTATATTTATATCAAATATATAGAGTTAAACAAAACAGTATATAGTACATAGTTAAATTCATTAAATGTGTATAGAAACTAGAGTGAATAATCCTTTAGAATATATTTTCTCATTTTAATTGCTCATTTATAGTAATATATGAATATTACTATATTCATTAGTCCTTTCATCCATCTCTTACCTGTTCATAACTCAGTAACTGCTTAAATACATAACAAGCCCAATGTTTCCTCCCACATCCCCCAGTCTCAAACTTCTGTACTAGACATCAGAAACCACACCAAGTACATCTAGAGCCTCTCCAAACACATGGTCCATTCATAGTCCATTCAAAAGCTACCAAACCCACTGAAAAAGAGGAGTCCTAATTTGTGGAGAATCAAGAAGTTGGAAAAAATGATAAGGCTTTTTTTCATAATATTTATTTTATCTTTGATTTGGTATCAAGGTCAAATTTTACAAAATCCTTTCATCTGTCTGAACTTTTTTTTTTTTTTTCTTTTTGCTCCGTTACCCTAGAACTGCCTTCTGGCTGAATATTGTTTGTGCTAGATCCTCTATTTCATCCTTCAACATTAAATAAATGCTGAAGGTATACTTATGTCCTTCTGATTTGCATCTGCAGATATTGAAAGTAGAAGAATGTCATTTAGGTCTTTATTTTTGCTCCAGGTTTTTCTTTTATTCACTGGTATCCTGGGTTTGCTTTTCTGGCAGCTCAGGTGGTAAAGAATCTTCCTGCAATGCGGCACACCCAGGTTCAATTGCTGGGTCAGAAAGATTCCCCTGGAGGAGTGAATGGCTATCCACTCTAGTATTCTTGCCTAGAGGATTCCATGGAGAGAGGAGCCTGGCAGGCTATAGACAATGTGGTCACAAAGAGTTGGACATGACTGAGTGAAACACACACACATTGGGTTTGAGGTTTGTAATTCTCTCAATTTATCTATAGTCAGAAAAACCACTAGAAAGAGAGCTCTACACAAAATATATGTAGAAACATATATTTATCTAATGACAATATAATGACAAACACTGATTCTCATGTGTCACTTTTTTATGATTTAGGCCTGATCTCTGATCTCTGAGTACCATGTCTAACATTGATTTGTATACTCTAGGTAGTAACTCCAAAGCTCAATTAAAAAAAACTCTCCTTCTTCTCTACTTTGAACAAAAACAATTATTTTTTCATCAGAGAGCCCATCCACCATTTGTATTTAATAATCATGAAACAAAATCAATAAAATGTTCATTATCAACACCACCTAAACATTTCTTTCAATGAAAAGATAATACTGACAGTAGATAAACCATATCTTGCATTTAGTAATTAAAATGAATATCACAATAATTCTTCTCAGGCAGCACAACCACAGAAGGTGCTTCTCTTTCTTGCATCAAATTTGGAAAGTAATGTAAAAAACAGAGCACTTTGGAATGAGAAGCTCAGTATGTGCTCTGCTGGTTTTGTTCTCCACCCTTAGATCTAATTCCGAAGAACCTGGAGGGCCTGCTCATATTTAGAATTCAGTCCAGAAGTACCAAGTTCACCAAAACACCAGGGACATATAACAGCAGTGTTTTCTGAACAGTGCAGTTGTTCCAGGCTTCCAGGACATAAACAAACAAACAGAAAAGAAAACTAAATATCCAATGTATGCTTCTGGTAGTTATGAAGGGTTGGAATGAACACCATTCTATAGAATGTACCACAATAATATTAAGATGATCATCAGCAGTGAGTGTCCATGGCACCCATCGGCAGGCAGGCAGCACAAGCCAAAAGGCAGAAATCTGTTCTCAGCACATGTCCAGAACACAGTACAGGATTTTACCTTCACTCATCAATTTTCAATGAAACATTATTTCTACACAAAACATTTTTCTTCAGAAGAATCTTGAACATCTTTGACAAGGACCTATTTCATGAGAACCAAACACTATATAAAATATGTACTTGAGAAGCATGAAAAGGTGGGGAAAAGTGGGACCTAAGGTTGATGAAAGTTTCTGAATACAGGGAAGTTGTTTACAAATTCTTTGCTGTTATGTAAAATCTCACAATGAAACCTGCCAAAATAGCAGAAAGCATGAGTGACCTGACGTGAAACTGTCAGCCAAACAACTGCTGAACCAGGAGCAATTTCCACCTCTTTGCTACAAAACTATTCAACAGTAAAATAAACTGCTCTGCTGGGAATTATCTCCTACTTTGTATGCTGTCACTAGAAGATGTCCCTGACCAGATTTTTACAAAGCCATTAAAACTTTCCTGACAGTCACCCTAAATTTTCTTGCTGCGCTTTATGCCATTATTTCTGATTATAGTCTATTAGGTCCCTTTTTACAGTAACAGTCCTCTTTTTCCAGATTACATAGATGAATACTTATTTCTGAGGATAGGAATAGTAGGGGAATATATTTCACATGCATTAGCCATTCAGTGGGATAAAAGAAAAGCTAAAAAAGTACCAGAGATGCAAAAAAATATTAAGATAATATGTACTGATGAGGAAAACTGTCAGGAATTATATTAAAGAGTATCATTCAATCATCTTTATAGAAACGTATACTGCCATTGAGAGTAAAAGGGTTAATAAGATTTTAGAGCTAATGAGAATGAGTCAATAATAAAAAGACAATTCTAGCTCATAATTAATACTTATCTATTTCCCTGTGGGTCACTTACTTATTTCATTATATATTTCCTGTGTATGAAATTATCTTCTTCCAAAATTTTAAAAGTATTCTTTTAAAATTAAAAGTACCATTAGTGATGATGGAAATTTTAACTTAGCAATTAAAGTAGTGTTGATGCTTCCTGATCTGCTAAACCAAACTTATAATGTGACTAGTTGAATATATTTTGAATATTCAAAATATAGTTTGAATATATATATATTCATTTTCTATAGGACTCAGTCATTTTCCTTTATTGTATCGATTACCTATTAAAAATGCTTTGCTCTTAAATCTCCAATCTTGCATCTTTCCTCCTTTTGTTCATAGTCACTCCTGTGCCATTCATAGTGAGGATGAATGGATTTGTTACAAGCACCTCTGTTTCCCTTTAATCCAGCTCAACAGGATTCTGACATTATTCTTTCCTCCCATCCTCTCTCTTATCATGGTTTGTCCACTGTCCTTTGCCTGCAGAAACAATCTGCCTACATTTAATCAATGTGCTAAGTTGCTTTAGTCACGTCCGACTCTTTGTGATCCCATGGTCTGTAGCCTGGCAGGCTCCTCTGTCTGTGGGATTTTCCAGGCAAGAATACTGGAGGAGGTTGCCATGCCCTCCTCCATGGGATCTTCCCGATTCAGGGATCAGACTCATGTCTCTTATGTTTCCTGCATCACCAGGCGGGTTCTTTACCACTAGGACCACCTGGGAAGCATATTTTTAATCTATAACTTTAGTTAGAGGGAGGAGCCAAGATGGCGGAGGAGTAGGACGGGGAGACCACTTTCTCTCCTACAAATTCATCAAAAGAATAACTGAACGCAGAGCAAACTTCGCAAAACAACTTCGGATCGCTAGCTGAGGTCATCAGGCGCCAAGAAAAGCAGCCCATTGTCTTCAAAAGGAGGTAGGACAAAATATAAAAGATAAAAAGTGAGACAAAAGAGCTAAGGACGGAGATCCATCCCGGGAGCTCTTAGGCGGCATTGCTTGGGGTAGGGTCCGGCCCGAGTGCCCTGAGGACAATCGGAGGGAACTTCTGTGAGTTGCCAACTTGAACTGTGGGAGACCAAAAGAGAGAGAGTAAATTAACCGGCCCGAACACACTGCTGGCCGTTCGCAGAACAAAGAGACCGAGAGGGTCCAGAGAGGAGCTCGCAGGCTGCGGACCGGCCCAGCCCCGCCGGAGGCAGGAGGCAGGGGGGAGGGGAAGGTCGCGGCGAGACACAGGGCGCAGGCACCCGACCGGAGCGGGCGGGGACTGGGGCTGGGGACGGGGACGCGGAGGGCGGAAGGCGCGCGCACCCGACTGGCGCCAGCGGAAACTGAGACTGGGTCCGCGGAAGGGAGGGGGCGCGCCACACCTGGGTAGAGTGCTCCCACAAGCGCCTGGCTGCCTGGACCGCTCTGACGGGGAAGGCACAGAGAGCAGGCGCAGCTTTTCGCTCCGCGCTTTTGTGGAACACCCGAGGGCTGGAACCTAGCGCAGCGCGGGGCGCGCTCCATATAGAACAGCCGGGAGCCTGAGCAGCACAGACGGAGAAAGCAGCGTCAGCCCCTCCCGGCAGCCCCAGCCCATCCCCGCGGCGCAAGCCTGTCCCCATAGCGCCAGCCACTCCCAGCAGCGCAAGCCCCTCCCTGCCCCGCAGAGCGACGGAACTAGCTACCTGAATAAGAGTCCACCTCCGCCCGCCTGTGTCAGGGCGGAAATGAGGCTCTGAAGAGACCGGCAAACAGAAGCCAAATAAACAAAGGGAACCGCTTCAGAAGGGACTGGTGCAACAGATTAAAATCCCTCTAGGAAACACTGACTACACCGGAGGGGCCTGTAGATATCGAGAAGCGTAAGCTGGAACGAGGAGCTATCTGAAACTGAGCCGAACCCACACTGACCGCAACAGCTCCAGAGAAACTCCTAGATATAATTTTACTTTTTTCTCTTTTTTTTATTTTTTTATTTTTTATTTTTTTTCTTTCTTTTTTTTCTTTTTTCTTTCTTCTCTTTTATTTTCCTTTAAAATCCCCTATTACTCCCCCATTACTCCTTAACTTTCATTTCCACAGACTTTTACGATTTTTTTAATTAGGGGGAAAAAAAAAATTTTTTTTTCTTTTTTTTTCTTTTTCTTTTTTTTTTCTTTTTTTTCTTTCCTTTTTCTCTTCTATTTTCTATTTTTCTTTTTCTCTTATTTCTTTTAAAGTCCTCTAGTACTCCTCTACTACTCCTTAATTTTCATTTTCAATACACTATAACCTTACAAAAAAAAAAAAAAAAAAAGAAGAGAAGCCCTATTTTTAAACCAAAGATTATTCTCTCCCAATCTTGACTCTCTGTTTTCTACCTCAGAACACCTCTATTTCCTCCTTTCCCCTTCTCTTCCCAATCCAATTCTGTGAATCCTTGTAGGTGACTGGGCTACGGAGAACACTCTGGGAACAGACAGCTGCGTAGATCTGTCTCTCTCCTCTTGAGTCCCCCTTTTTCTCCTCCTGTTCATCTCTATCTCCCTCCTCCCTCTCCTCTTCTTCATGTAACTCTGTGAACCTCTCTGGGTGTCCCTAACGGGGGAGAATCTTTTAGCCATTAACCTAGAAGTTTTCTTATCAGGGCTGTATAGTTGGAGAAGTCCTGAGACTACAGGAAGAAGAAAACTGAAATCCAGAGGCAGGAGACTTAAGCCCAAAACCTGAGAACACCAGAAAACTCCTGACTACATGGAACTTTAAGTAATAAGTGACCGTCCAAAAGCCTCCATACCTACACTGAAACCAACCACCACCCAAGAGCCAATAAGTTTTAGAGCAAGACATACCACGCAAATTCTCCAGCAACGCAGGAACATAGCCCTGAACATCAACATACAGGCTGCCCAAGGACACACCTAACACATAGACCCATCTCAAAACTCATTACTGGGCACTCCATTGCTCTCCAAAGAAAAGAAATCAAGTTCCACGCAACAGAACACTGACGCAAGCTCCCCTAACCAGGAAATCTTGACAAGCCAATCGTCTAACCCCACCCACTGGGTTAATCCTCCACAATAAAAAGGAACCACAGACCTCCAGAATACAGAAAGCCCACTCCAGATACAGCAATCTAAACAAGATGAAAAGGCAAAGAAATACCCAACAGGTAAAGGAACATGAAAAATGCCCACCAAGTCAAACAAAAGAGGAGGAGATAGGGAATCTACCTGAAAAAGAATTTAGAATAATGATAATAAAAATGATCCAAAATCTTGAAAACAAAATGGAGTTACAGATAAATAGCCTGGAGACAAAGATTGAAAAGATTCAAGAACTGTTCAATAAAGACCTAGAAGAAATAAAAAAGAGTCAATTAAAAATGAACAATGCAATGAATGAGATCAAAAACACTTTGGAGGGAACCAAGAGTAGAATAACGGAGGCAGAAGATAGGATAAGTGAGGTAGAAGATAAAATGGTGGAAATAAATGAAGCAGAGAGGAAAAAAGAAAAAAGGATCAAAAGAAATGAGGACAATCTCAGGGACCTCTGGGACACTGTGAAACGCCCCAACATTCGAATCATAGGAGTTCCAGAAGAAGAAGACAAAAAGAAAGGCCATGAGAAAATACTCGAGGAGATAATAGCTGAAAACTTCCCTAAAATGGGGAAGGAAATAGCCACCCAAATCCAAGAAACCCAGAGAGTCCCAAACAGGATAAACCCAAGGCGAAACACCCCAAGACACATATTAATCAAATTCACAAAGATCAAACACAAAGAACAAATATTAAAAGCAGCAAGGGAAAAACAACAAATAACACACAAAGGGATTCCCATAAGGATAACAGCTGATCTATCAATAGAAACCCTCCAGGCCAGAAGGGAATGGCAGGACATACTGAAAGTAATGAAAGAGAATAACCTACAACCTAGATTACTGTATCCAGCAAGGATCTCATTCAGATATGAAGGAGAATTCAAAAGCTATACAGATAAGCAAAAGCTGAGAGAATTCAGCACCACCAAACCAGCTCTTCAACAAATGCTAAAGGATCTTCTCTAGACAGGAAATACAGAAAGGTTGTATAAACGTGAACCCAAAACAACAAAGTAAATGGCAACGGGACCACACCTATCAATAATTACCTTAAATGTAAATGGGTTGAATGCCCCAACCAAAAGACAAAGATTGGCTGAATGGATACAAAAACAAGACCCCTATATATGCTGTCTACAAGAGACCCACCTCAAAACAAGAGACACATACAGACTAAAAGTGAAGGGCTGGAAAAAAATATTTCATGCAAACGGAGACCAAAAGAAAGCAGGAGTCGCAATACTCATATCAGATAAAATAGACTTTCAAATAAAGGATGTGAAAAGAGACAAAGAAGGACACTACATAATGATCAAAGGATCAATCAAAGAAGAAGATATAACAATTATAAATATATATGCACCCAACATAGGAGCACCGCAATATGTACGGCAAACGCTAACGAGTATGAAAGAGGAAATTAATAGTAACACAATAATAGTGGGAGACTTTAATACCCCACTCACAACTATGGATAGATCAACTAAACAGAAAATTAACAAGGAAACACAAACCTTAAATGACACAATGGACCAGCTAGACCTAATTGATATCTATAGGACATTTCACCCCAAAACAATCAAATTCACCTTTTTCTCAAGTGCACACGGAACATTCTCCAGAATAGATCACATCCTGGGCCATAAATCTGGTCTTGGAAAATTCAAAAAAATTGAAATCATTCCAGTCATCTTTTCTGACCACAGTGCAGTAAGATTAGATCTCAATTACAGGAAAAAAATTGTTAAAACTTCAAACATATGGAGGCTAAATAACACGCTTCTGAATAACCAACAAATCATAGAAGAAATCAAAAAAGAAATCAAAATATGCATAGAAATGAATGAAAATGAAAACACAACAACCCAAAACCTATGGGACACTGTAAAAGCAGTGCTAAGGGGAAGGTTCATAGCATTACAGGCTTACATCAAGAAACAAGAAAAAAACCAAATAAATAACCTAACTCTACACCTAAAGCAATTAGAGAAGGAAGAAATGAAGAACCCCAGAGTTAGCAGAAGGAAAGAAATCTTAAAAATCAGGGCAGAAATAAATGCAAAAGAAACTAAAGAGACCATAGCAAAAATCAACAAAGCTAAAAGCTGGTTTTTTGAAAAAATAAACAAAATTGACAAACCATTAGCAAGACTCATTAAGAAACAAAGAGAGAAAAACCAAATTAACAAAATTAGAAATGAAAATGGAGAGATCACAACAGACAACACTGAAATACAAAGGATCATAAGAGACTACTACCAGCAGCTCTATGCCAATAAAATGGACAACTTGGATGAAATGGACAAATTCTTAGAAAAGTATAACTTTCCAAAACTGAACCAGGAAGAAATAGAAGATCTTAACAGACCCATCACAAGCAAGGAAATCGAAACTGTCATCAAAAATCTTCCAGCAAACAAAAGCCCAGGACCAGATGGCTTCACAGCTGAATTCTACCAAAAATTTAGAGAAGAGCTAACACCTATCTTACTCAAACTCTTCCAGAAAATTGCAGATGAAGGTAAGCTTCCAAACTCATTCTATGAGGCCACCATCACCCTAATTCCAAAACCAGACAAAGATGCCACAAAAAAAGAAAACTACAGGCCAATATCACTGATGAACATAGATGCAAAAATCCTTAACAAAATTCTAGCAAACAGAATCCAACAACATATTAAAAAAATCATACACCATGACCAAGTGGGCTTTATCCCAGGAATGCAAGGATTCTTTAATATCCGCAAATCAATCAATGTAATACACCACATTAACAAATTGAAAGATAAAAACCATATGATTATCTCAATAGATGCAGAGAAAGCCTTTGACAAAATTCAACACTCATTTATGATTAAAACTCTCCAAAAAGCAGGAATAGAAGGAACATACCTCAACATAATAAAAGCTATATATGACAAACCCACAGCAAGCATCACCCTCAATGGTGAAAAATTGAAGGCATTTCCCCTGAAATCAGGAACAAGACAAGGGTGCCCACTCTCACCACTACTATTCAACATAGTGTTGGAAGTTCTGGCCACAGCAATCAGAGCAGAAAAAGAAGTAAAAGGAATCCAGATAGGAAAAGAAGAAGTAAAACTCTCACTGTTTGCAGATGACATGATCCTCTATATAGAAAACCCTAAAGACTCTACCAGAAAATTACTTTAACTAATCAATGAATATAGTAAAGTTGCAGGATATAAAATTAACACACAGAAATCCCTTGCATTCCTATATACTAACAATGAAAAAACAGAAAGAGAAATTAAGGAAACAATACCATTCACCATTGCAACAAAAAGAATAAAATACTTAGGAGTATATCTATCTAAAGAAACAAAGGACCTATACATAGAAAACTATAAAACACTGATGAAAGAAATCAAAGAGGACACAAACAGATTGAGAAACATACCGTGTTCATGGATTGGAAGAATCAATATTGTCAAAATGGCTATTCTACCCAAAGCAGTCTATAGATTCAATGCAATCCCTATCAAGCTACCAACGGTATTTTTCACAAAACTAGACCAAAGAATTTCACAATTTGTATGGAAATACAAAAAACCTCGAATAGCCAAAATAATCTTGAGAAAGAAGAATGGAACTGGAGGAATCAACCTGCCTGACTTCAGACTCTACTACAAAGCCACAGTCATCAAGACAGTATGGTACTGGCACAAAGACAGAAATATAGATCAATGGAACAGAATAGAAAGCCCAGAGATAAATCCACGGACCTATGGACACCTTATCTTTGACAAAGGAGGCAAGGATATACAATGGAAAAAAGACAACCTCTTTAACAAGTGGTGCTGGGAAAACTGGTCAACCACTTGTAAAAGAATGAAACTAGAACACTTTCTAACACCATACACAAAAATAAACTCAAAATGGATTAAAGATCTAAATGTAAGACCAGAAACTATAAAACTCCTAGAGGAGAACATAGGCAAAACACTCTCCGACATAAATCACAGCAAGATCCTCTATGACCCACCTCCCAGAATATTGGAAATAAAAGCAAAACTAAACAAATGGGACCTAATGAAACTTAAAAGCTTTTGCACTACAAAGGAAACTATAAGTAAGGTGAAAACACAGCCCTCAGATTGGGAGAAAATAATAGCAAATGAAGAAACGGACAAAGGATTAATCTCAAAAATATACAAGCAACTCCTGCAGCTCAATTCCAGAAAAATAAATGACCCAATCAAAAAATGGGCCAAAGAACTAAACAGACATTTCTCCAAAGAAGACATCCAGATGGCTAACAAACACATGAAAAGATGCTCAACATCACTCATTATTAGAGAAATGCAAATCAAAACCACAATGAGGTACCATTACACGCCAGTCAGGATGGCTGCTATCCAAAAGTCTACAAGCAAGAAATGCTGGAGAGGGTGTGGAGAAAAGGGAACCCTCTTACACTGTTGGTGGGAATGCAAACTAGTACAGCCACTATGGAGAACAGTGTGGAGATTTCTTAAAAAACTGGAAATAGAACTGCCATATGACCCAGCAATCCCACTTCTGGGCATACACACTGAGGAAACCAGATCTGAAAGAGACACATGCACCCCAATGTTCATCGCAGCACTGTTTATAATAGCCAGGACATGGAAGCAACCTAGATGCCCATCAGCAGATGAATGGATAAGGAAGCTGTGGTACATATACACCATGGAATATTACTCAGCCACTAAAAAGAATTCATTTGAACCAGTCCTAATGAGATGGATGAAGCTGGAGCCCATTATACAGAGTGAAGTAAGCCAGAAAGATAAAGAACATTACAGCATACTAACACATATATATGGAATTTAGAAAGGTGATAACGATAACCCTATATGCAAAACAGAAAAAGAGACACAGAAATACAGAACAGACTTTTGAACTTTGTGGGAGAATGTGAGGGTGGGATATTTCAAAAGAACAGCATGTATACTATCTATGGTGAAACAGATCACCAGCCCAAGTGGGATGCATGAGACAAGTGCTCAGGCCTGGTGCACTGGGAAGACCCAGAGGAATCGGGTGGAGAGGGAGGTGGGAGGGGGGATCGGGATTGGGAATACATGTAAATCCATGGCTAATTCATATCAATGTATGACAAAACCCACTGGAAAAAAAAAATAATAATAAAAAAAAAAAGAGGAAAAAAAAATAAAAATAAAAAAAACAACAACAACAACAACAGCAAAAAACTTTAGTTATACCTCCAGCTGCATTGGAACATGCACATGCCTTAGTAATTTAAGCAAACATTAATTGGATTTATCTGCTTTCCCTTCCAATAACCAATTTAATTTTCTTTATATTTTGAACAAGCTTTCGAGAACCTTGATTCCATTTCTTGAACTTTCATTCTAAATTGTTTATACTTCAAACTAGCATTTGAGAGATCCTGTCTCTTCCAAAAGAGAAGACTTGAAAACTCATCAGTGACCTCAGAATTTACAATCATTGGTCTTCACTTGTTGTTGGGCAGAATTTATTGGACACTTTCTATGTGAAAGATATCATGCAAAGCTATGTTTGGAAAGAAAAACATGAATATGAGTGAATGCCTGCTCTCAAGTTGCTTATCATTTCTCTCATATTCAGCTGTTTCAGACATTTGATTGTTCCTGGAAATTTTTTTTCATTGTTTTAAGATAGAATTAGCAATCAATGGCTCCAGATCAAATTCAGTCCACTGCCTATTTTGGTATGTGGCTTAGGAACTAAGATTTTTTTTTTTGGGGGGGGCCTTTTTTAATGGTTGAAGAAGAGTCAAAAGAAGAATACTATGTGGTGACAGGTAAACATCAAATGATATTCAAATTCACAGAAATAAATATTTATTGGAACATATCTACACCCACTTATTTAAATAGGATTTATCATGGGGGAAGAGAGCAAATTAGCCGAGATGGCATGTTCAGGCTCCCTGACTCCACGTTTTGTAAATAACGATTATGCAACAGCTGAGATCACTTATAGTACTGCACATGCATGTCACGAGGTTTATGTAATAGCGGAGATCATTTGTAGCACTGTGCATGTGCATCACGAGGTACTCGCTTGGTCACAGGCTACTTTCTGCGGTACACCTGTGTAAGCTTCACCAGGAAAGCCCGGGCTGCTGCTGCATTGGGGCTACATTGGAGTGACTCCATGATTCTGTTATATGAGGTTATGATATGGCTCCATTATGGCTACTTTATGGTTATGTTGTGGCTGCTGCCACGGCTGCTCTGTCAGCTAGGAGAGAGGCTGTGTTATGGCTGCCTTGCCAGCCGGAAGAGAATAAATATGTCTGCAGATCCTACGGCTCCTCAAATCTCCTTCCAGCCTCCAAGTTCACATCTTACCTACCCTGGGTAGTAGGGTACCCGGCAAATAGGGTACCTCACAGCAAACAGTGAGGACAGTGTGAACAGCAAGACAATTGCATCACGGACAGGATCAGTGATACATATCTCAATATTTAAAAAACAAAAAACTCAATTAAGAAATGGACAGAGGATCTGAACAGGTATTTTTCCCAAAGACATATAGATGGACCACAGGCATGTGAAAACAGACGCTAATCATCAGGGAAATGCAAATTAAAACTACAGTGAGACATCACATCACATCTGCCAGAATGGCTGTCATCATAATGACAACAAATAAAGAACCTGCCTGCCAATGCCAGAGACACCGGAGGCGTGGGTTCGGTTCCTAGGTTGAGAAGATTCCATGGAGGAGGAGGTGGCAACACACTCCAGTATTCTTGCCTGGACAATCTCATGGACAAAGGAGCCTGCCAGGCTACAGTCCATGGGGTCGCAAAAAACTCTAACATGACTGAACACACACGCAATATAAGCCTAATCTTAGCTAGATTATATGGATAGGTACCATGTATCTATCTGTATTATCTCTGTATCTATATCTAAATAGCTGTCATTCATATACCTGTTTGTGTGTTCATGTATGTGTATGCATTCTCCTTTTTAAATTTATTTTCTATTTAATTTTGGAATCAACTTTAATACAGTACACTTTCTTTCTCTCTATTATGTTTCTATTTCAAACTGCCTATTCAATAGTTTCTTTGAAAAGACAGGGAGGGAAGAAGACCTGGTGAATGGCAAGGCCAAATATTAATTCCTGGTTGTCATCCAACCATGATAATAATAAGGCAAAAAGAATGAATAAACTCTTAAAGGATTTGAATGTAAAATAAATAGAGCAGAAAAGCAAAGTCTGAGACTTGACTTTCCTGAAGTCACCAGGAGGGAACAGAAGATAAAGAAGCTACTAAAGGTGGAATTTAACTAATAGGATTAAGTGACAACCAGGGTAAGTTGTAGCCTGGAACCCATATCCGCAAACTTTTATTCTGCATGGTCCATATAGTAAATAGCTTAGGCTTTGCCACTCATATTACCTTCATCTGCACAGACAACATATATTTTTCTTCCAGATTTATTGAGATATAATACTGCACTGTGTACATTCAAAGTGTACAACATAATAATTTAACTTCCATCATGGAATGATTATCACACTAAGTTTAGTGAGCATCTATCATCTCACATAAATGCAAAATAATAGACAAAATTATTTTCCCTTGTGATGAGAACTCATTGTTTAGTCTCTTAACAATATTCATATGTAACATGAGGCAGTGTTCATTAAACTCGTCATGTCATCCATTACATCCCTAGCGTTTATTTATCTTATAACTAGAAGTTTGTATCACATTCAGGTAATTCTGTCTTTCCCCATTCTCTGCCTTGGGTAACCTCAAATTTGATCTCCTTTCTATGAGTTTGTTTACTTGTTTGTTTTTAAAGTATAATTGACACTATGTTAGGTTGCAGTTCACAATATAGTGATGCAATCTTTCTATATATTGCCAAATTATCACCACAATAAATCAAATTACTACCTGTCACCATACATAGATACTACATTATTATTTGCTATATTCCCCCACGCTATACATTTTGTCCCCATAACTCATGTATTTTGTAACTGGAAGCTTGTACCTCTTAATCTCCCTCACCTATTTCATTCATTTCCTCACCCCTCCCCTCAGACACTCACCTTTTTGTTCTCTTTATCTATGACTTTGTTTCTGTCTTGCTGTGTTTGTTCACTTGTTTTGTTTTTTTTTTAGATTACATATATAAGTGAAATCATACTGTATTCCTCTTCCTCTGATTTATTTTAGTTACCACAATACCCTTTAGGTTCATCTACACTGTCAAAAATGGCAAAGTTTCACTCATCTTTATGGATGAGTAATATTCCATGGTATACATAACTCAAGCCTTTTTATCCATTCATCTGTTGATGGGCACTTAGGTTGCATCCATATCTTGGCTATTGTAAATAATGCTGCAGTGAACTTATTTTTTGTTTTCTTCAGAAAAATACTCAGAAGTGGAATTCCTTGATTGTATGTTAATTCTATTTTTAATTTTCTTAGGAAATTTTCTATTATTTTCCATAGTGGCTGCATCTATGTACAATTCCACTAACTTGGACAGATTCTTTACAACTGAGTCACCTAGGAAATCCTTGACTTATATTATGGAAGTTTAAAAAACTAAGCAATTCTATAAAGTAATAAATAAATTATGGGGTAGTAAAATAAGAAAGTAATTGACAATAATAATTATGCATAAACCTACATATAGAACATTAGTATACTCAACATGTAAAATAGCTTGTTTAAACAAGTTTAAAAGTAGATTTAACAGTCTTTGGAATGCCAGGCCTGGGAACATAGGAAAAAAAAAAATGAAAAACATTGAAAAGGCAGGCTGATTGAATACTTTAAAGGCTAGGGTTCTCTAATATATAAAGAAAGGCAAATATATGAACTTCTGCATAATTTAGATTACAAATGCATTCTCATTTGCATGGCTGTGAATGAAAACACACTGGCAATGGCATTATAAAGAAGGCAGAAATAAGTATGCAACAAATCAGGTGACCTAAGCTATATACACTCAACTTGGGTACCACAGTGTGGGTTCACCCAAGAGTAGTAGAGAGACGCTTCTAGATACAGAGTGAACTACTGGGAACAAATTCTGAGTCAAAGGTAAAGAGAGAGGCTTTGATGTTTGATAAAAATGTAAGCATTAAATTTGAAAACCCCTGGACATATTCTCTCACTGATCAGATCGTTAACTATGAAAATGCATTGGTTTCATATATAAACTACTATGTAGAAAAAAAATTAATGAAAACCTACCATGCAGCGCAGGGAATTCTGCTCAGTGCTCTGTGGTGACTAAATGGGAAGGGAATCCAAACCAGAGGGGATATATGTATAGCTGATTCATTTGGGTGTACAGAAAAACTGACACAATATTGTAAAGCAACAATACTTTTTTTTTTTTTTTTAAGAAAATAAGATTTCAGCAGTTCTCCTGGCTTAACGTTACTGCTTCTCTATCAGTCAGATTCTTAAGACTGGCAGGAGGGTCTGCTCCCTTGGAGGTAGCTGAGAATTAGGGAGAAAAAAAGGGTTTGCAAAAATAAAAAAAATTGAATCTTACTGAAAATATGTAATGGCAATCTTTATTATTTTCCAACAAATGATCTGTTCTCCAGCTAGATTGTTCTCATCAAAATTTCATAAAAGCAAATAATTTCCCACAGTGACTAAAGAGTATATCACACATTTTATTAATCAAATTCCTTTTAATCTACATTTAGTAGCCACATTTCCAAAACCTATACAACTCATCCCTAATTACTATGCGTTTTACTAATTTCTTCTTGTCTGAACTTTCATAGCATTTACATTTGGTGTAACATGATTTGGCCTTTAATCATGTATTATCATTCCCACCTAAAATGTTAGCCTTTGCTATCCCAGTATTTCTACATTTTCCAAACATACTGGGGGAAGATACAATATTACTTCAGCAAACATATGTTTAAATATCACTTATTGTAGCAAAAATACAGGGAGTGGAACCAAAAGGTATGTATTTCTCAAACATGATGTTAAACCCTACGCCATGTTATCCAGAATCATTGAGAAGCCAAATTTTAGAGCATCTTCAAATTATGGTCTCTGGATGGCTCCCAGTTGGCATATCATTTGTTACCAAGTTGAGAATAGTATAGAAATGTAAAACAATCACTTAGAATCTTTATTTATACAAATATTTGTATTTAAATTTGAGCTATTTATGAATACACTAGATATATTCCTTTTAATCTTGCTTTCCTAAATATAAGTAAATGTATAAAAAAACCTAGATCTTACAATAACATATTAAACAATTTAATATCAATGGTTATCTCCCTTATTGGATTTTTTAAGGCAATGAAGTTAAAGTACTTTCATCAATTTTTAATCAAGATCACTGCTTATAACACAAGTTTTACAACTGCTATTTTCTACAATTAGATAAACTGAATATATCTAATTTTTGTTGCCATTTCATTTATGAAAATGTCATAAACAGTCTAGTTCATATTAATTAAAGTATAGGTAATCAGAGCAGTTTAGGGCTGATTTGCCTTAATTGGCTTATCAAAGAAAATTACCAGACAGCATTATTTTTATTCTAGGATATCAAAGTTGTTCAGACCACATAGAAATAGAAATTTTCATCCTTTCTTTTAATATAAAGTTAATGCATGTATGTCTTTCAGTGATATAATAAAAATGGAGCAGATAACACTACAGTATCATAAACTGAGGACTGGTTTCTTTTTAGAAACAAAGTATTAGAGAGATTAAAAAATAGGCTTTGAGGTCAGCCAGACATAGACGTAATCCAGTTTTATACTCACATAAGCTGTGTGAATACTCCTCTTAAGCTTTATGTCACCTGTATAATATTATCAATCACATAGGACTAATATGTGGGTTAAATGAGGTTATATTTGAAATGGTCAAATGAGCAATAAATGTTACCTGTTATTTTCAAATAGAAAATTCACCATTGGCTACATTTCATGAAAATTATAACAGTCCATGAATTTTTCATCATTTTTTTTTCCAGTTTCCAAAATGGTTTGGAGGGAAGTTGTGAATATTTAAAATTTCAGATAGGTGGTTTAAATATTAGTTGCATACATATTAAGAAGAAAAATTTTCCCTTTATTATTTTGCGGTTCTATGATATTGAGCTAATTATCTTTTCTCAGTCTCCTTATCTAGAAATTGAGAGGGTTAATTAGAATTTGTCCATTGTTCTAATAAAAGAAAAAAAAAGCTATTTGAAATACTTCTACTCTGCTTAAGCAGGAAATATTTTATTAGCTTTTGGAAGTATTAGTAGTATTATATTAGGTCCACCCATGTTGTTGCCAATGGCAGAATTTCTTTTTTGTTTTGTTTTGGCCGTCCCATGCAACTTGCAAGATTTTAGTTCCCCAATCAAAGACTGAACCTGGACCCTTGGCAGTGAAAGCTCAGAGTCCTAACCACTGGATCACCAGGGAATTCCCAGAATCTCATTCTTTTCCATGACTAATATTCTACTGTGTGTGTGTTTGTGTGTGTGTGTGTAAATCACATCTTTAACCATCCATCTGTTGATGGGCATTTGGGTTGCTTCCATATCTTGACTATTGCAAATAATACTACAATGAATATAAGGGTGCATGAATCTTTTCAAATCAGTGTTTTTATGTTCTCTGAATATATACCAGCAGTGGAATTGATGGGCCATATGGTAGTTCCCTTTTTAGTTTTATGAGGAGCCTCTGTACTGATTTCCACAGTGACTATAGCAATTTACATTCACACCAACAGTGTAGGAAGGTTCCCTTTCCTCCATATTCTCACCAGTATTTGTTATTTGTCGAGTTTTTAATGATGGCCATCTTCAGAGGAGTGAGGTGAATAACCAATTCAAAAAGAAATAAATTTGTAGAGTATTAAATTTCAAATGTCCACAGAACATAAGAGACGAAAGAACCTTAGACATTTTGTGAATGCAAGGCTAAATAATTTGTTTGTTGGTTCTCCTGGCTTGGGTTGATCCAAGTCTCAGTGAACACTGAGAATCCAGTGGCAGGGACTTAATATCTATTTGGAAAGGCATAAATTTGAATAATGGGGAAATCAAATTAAATGTCAAGACCATAGGTTTCCCTTTAGATACAAGAAGCAATAGAGTTCAATAAAATGTCCTTTGAACTAAAGGAATTAGACAAATATGGGGAATATCAGGACATGTAAATTATATGGATACACAAGGTTCATGATGGATCAACTCAATTAAATGTAGTGTAGATAGTTGGAATTAAAAAATTAGTGTTTCATTTCATTGTCCAAAGTGATGAAGATCTGATTTTTACAAAGGTGATTTTTACAAAGGTCATGAAAGAGCAAATGTGCTCTTTCCTAACTTTATTTAACAAAGCACAATTGGTAAGTTGGTTAGATAGGGTGAATATACATCACTTAAAAATTCTTTTTGTCACCTGATAACACATGAACTTGAGTTCACACAAAAAATAAAAAATATAGAAAGATGAAACTTACTTCTTTGTTCTGGATTCTAATTTTTTAAGTAACAATAGAGAATATTTGTTTAAATGGTCATTTCCAACCATGGATTAATAGTAAAGATTAGAAGGACCATAAGAAGACTCTGTTTGGATTAATTTACCTTGACATTTCATTTGGAGCATCAAGATAAATTAATCCAAATAGATTCATTTAAAACGTATTTTGTGCATATGTTCTTAGTCATGTTTGACTCTTTGGGACCCCATGGACTGTAGCCTGCCAAGCTCTTCTCTTCATGGGATTGTCCAGGAAAGAATACTGGAATGGGTTGTCATTTCCTCCTTCAGGGGATCTTCCTGACCCAGGGATCAAACCTACATCTCCTGTGTCTCCTGCATTGGAAAGGGGATTTTTATCACTGAGCCACCTGGGAAGCCCAAAATGTATTATAAACTCAAGCAATTTTATTTTTATAGATTTCATTTCTCTGTGTTCTTATTATATTACTAAAGCAAATGTAGATTTTTAAATAAATAATACCTGTGAAATAGATTATCAGGCAGTTGAAGGAATGACTTCTACAAAACGTGATTGAAGCAAAAAGCTTGAAGTTTACTTTGGGAGATCATAAGCCACATTCACAAACTATCTTTAGCCATTTAAGGGACTTTCATATAGATTCTATCCCTTGATGCTTTCTAGTTTTTATTAAATGGATTAAATTAAATTAGTTATTATTGGTATAAATCCATAGGATAAAAAGGAAACAAAGCTACACTTCTAATGGAAAAAGTCAAGCAATTTGAACGAGATTGTATACCAAAAATAAGTTCCCTTCGCTTTCTTTAAATGCACATTTTTTAATGCTAATTTAAAGATTTCTCTTTTGGGGGACATTAGTTGATGAGCAAGACGTTTTACTGATTACTTTATAAGAATATCTATGTCATCCCTCCCTCTGAATAGCTTACTCTGTCTAGCAACCATTTAAAAAATGTTGAAGTGTAAATTGAGGTAATTTTATAATTGTTGTGTTCTCTACATATGTTCAGTACAGTATAATATCATTTAGGAATTTGTTTTTGGAGGAAAATAATCTCACAACGCAAATAGCACAGAGTCATCTTGATGGAGTTCACTGTCTCCCCATATTAATGGCAGAGGTTGCTTTATGTGGAAGGCAGGCTTAATTATATTTTTCAAAAAGTCATTGACTTAAAAATATTATTCTGAAGTATGGTTGATTTATCCTCAAAAATTATAAGGCTGGTTAAAGGATAATTATATGCATGTGTACTTCTGAACTGTATTATAATTCACACATTAATTTGCTCCACATAGGAACACCTATACTGAGTATCACTGCACCTTACTTTTCTGGTCAACATTCTTTAAAAGTCATTTTAGCAGGATTCATGTTGTTAACTAGTTAATGACTATTGCAAAAAACTTATATTCTATTTCTCATAGGTATGAAGTGAGTGGATACTGGCCAAAGTATTTACACACATATAAAATATTTTGCTATGTTTGTACTAATTAATGTAAAAATATAAAATTATACCCATTTTAAAATCAAATGTTGTAAACCTTTAAAAATAAATGTTACATTAAAAAATAATTTACTTCTGTACCTACTTTCTTTATGGGTAAGAGGACAGATCAAAAGTACATTTTTGTGTGTGTATTTTTTGTTTAAAACTATATCTTTATTATATTGTCTGCAGAATTGCATTTGGTCTTGTCCCTTTTTACTGACAAATCTGAAAACGTTCTGCCACACTATCCAGCTCAGGAATATTCTCGAGTAATAAAATGAAGACAATATGGAATAAGAATTCATCCAAACTGCATCTGTGATTTAGTTCAGTGCAAATCCTTTATGTATGTAGATTATATAATCTTTTTTTTTTTTTGCATCTTTAAGCTTTCCAAATAATTTCAGAACATAAGATAATTTTTGCACAATTATGTTCACTATATCTGTACACTGAAAGTTAAAATATAAAACCATTATATGATAAATTATATGGAGAAATATTGAATCGTCATTGTAAACTTTCAGCAATATGTTAAAAATTTGTGATTTAGTCATTTAATAAAATAGAGACATTAATTTACTATATTGTTTTCCTTCCTTCTAATTATTCAAACTGAGACTAATGACCCATCTAAATATGAAAAGGATATTAATGAAATGACAAGCTTTCAGTGTTAAGTTAATATTTTGACAACTACTGTTGAAACAGAAAATGTTAGCAATGGGAAATCAAACAAGAGATTAAAGTTAAATGTCAAGTTTAAGAAATGTCAAGAAAAAATAAGGACTAAAATTAGAATAAATCATGAAGATCATAAATCTAATCCTCAAAACATTACAAAAAATATGCCATTTTCAATGTATTAAGAAAAGATGAAAGTTAGGGATTTTGTAAGCAATATTATCCTTCAGAGAGAAGCATCACAAGAAAACATCTAATATTGATGATTCAAGAAATATTTCTGAGAGCATTAGTTAAAGTGATTAAATGTAATTAATTACATGAAGACAGACTGGGGATGCACAGAGTAAAAAACTACTTTTTTTTTTCTCTTCTAGTATTTTTGAAAAATATTTATTTATTTGGTTGTGCTGGGTCTTATTTGTGGCATACAAACTCTTAGTTGCTTCTTCTAGTATTTTACATGTATACATATACAAACTCATTTTATAATCTTAAAACCATACCTACAAACAATTTCCACTCCACTTTTTCACTTACTTTAATATCATAATTATTTTATGTCATTACATTTTCTGTGAAATTATCATTTTTATTGGTTGTGCTGTAGTCTGCCATATGGATCTGCTCTAATTCATTTCATTGCTCTGTCAATTTTGGAAATTACTACTTCTGTTATAAATGTGTACACAATAAAGATATGTTGCTATCTACCACTTTTTAATCTAAACATTTTGTATTATTATTTTTTTACCATGCCAATCTGTTACTTTGAATAAGTCAACTGGTACTTTTTTGTGTGAATAAAACTAAATCTTAGACCAGAAACAGTAATTGAAGAGCCATAGACTGATTTATGTAATTTTGTAATTCTCAAGTAAAAATGTTTCATGTTTAAAGACATTTGTATGAATGAATTTTATATTGAGATCTTTAATTTTAGCCTCAAGAAGTTTCTATTGAAAAACCCAAATTCCTATAAGCACAGTTCTTTCTCAAGTACAAAAAAATGTGCTCTTAGGTGTATACAGTGAATCCTTATTCCTCATATAAAAAATGTGATGGCAATACATTGTCTGAGACACATACATGATTCTGATCACATCCAAATAACTTGGCTGGTTCTTAATAATAATCTCTCAAAGACTTAATATGTTATTTTAGATAAAATTACTTGACCCAATTAATATGCTATAGAACTCCATTGAAATACTGTTGCACAATTTACATGCCTCCCACAACTGTCCCCTAATGTTAGGCTTGCATATTTCAAGTGCATTAGAAGCACAATGTGAGAATTTCGTGAGTGTGATTTTTAATGAAACATTTGAAGGCCTCTTTAAATCCAGGGCTACAAAGACCAATTTCATAAATTTAGTTCTTTTAAAATCTACAGCATAATCTTGTAAGAAATAGTTAGAGGTAGTTTACATTACTCTCTTTAGGTAGCCTTTGCAGGATACTATTGTAATCGCAAAGGGATGAAAGTTTAAATTTTTATCATTTTATTACTCTTTGTAAATTAAGCCATGTTTGAATAGAAACCCACTGAGAACAGAATAAGTGGGGAAACATTTCGATTACCTTTCTGAAATATACAAGTGGTACTGAATTCAAAAGTTTGCTCAATGGCTTCATGGGGAAATGAATTGTCTGCACTGTATAAAGGGGCTGATGTTTTAACAATTGTTTTTGTGGATAGAATTTGAAGAGGTAATAATTGGATTAGAAACAAAAGGAGATGCTGGGAAGGGAATTGAGAAATGCCCTAAGGTCTGAGCTGCTCTTGGAGAGGGGAATACCAGCAGAGAGAGAAATATGGACATAGCAAAGAGAGGTGTGTTTTCCCATTTCTAATCTCAGTTTCAATTTCTTGATTCCTAAGTATTCTGCACACTATGGACAAACTGTCCCTATGTACAAGCTCCATTTTAATAGGGTGCTAATAATATGATTTATAAAGACAAGGGAATTTTCTTACATGGAAATTCTAAGCCTAGATAATAGACATTTTACATTAGACTTTCTGCAGAAAATATGTTCCCCTAGACTTAAAGTTGCATCAAAATCAGAACTAGAATCTTCACATTCCAAAATATAAGACCCATGCATGATGAGGGCCTGAGCCACCAGAGGCTTCCCTGGAGGCTCAGATGGTAAAGAATTTGCCTGCAATACAGAAGACCCAGGTTCCAACCCTGGGTTGGGAAGATCCCCTGAAGAAGGAAATGGCTACCCACTCGTCTTCTTGCCTGGAAACCAGACAAGCCTGGCAGGCTACAGTTCATGGGGCCACAAAGAGCTGAACACGACTAAGCAACTCACACACACACACACACACACACACACATATGCATGATAAGATATATGTGATTTTCTTTCAAGCTCTTCTAGTCTATTTATTCAGAAAAGAATAAATAATACCATGGTATATATAGAGAACAGCCGCTGAGTGAACTGAAGTAAAAAAAAAAAAAAAGTGTTGACGATTAAGAGTTGTAGACATGTAGATATGTTGACAAAATACTTGAAAACCAGAAGAGTTAAAAAGTTGGTAACCTTGAAAAAGCTTGTCTTCCCTGAGCCATAATTGAAACATTTTTCCAAACCCATTTCAGTTTGACTTCTGAAGTTACAAGTCTGGGATAGAATTCTATTTGCTTGAAGTTCACACTTATTGCTGGTGACAAGATGAAACTACATATACAACTAGGATAAATATAGCTAGAATCCTAGCTAGTTAGGCTACATCACCAAAAAAAAAAAAAAAAGGAAAAAAGAGAGATGAAAGTATAAATAAAAGAATATTCTATGAATCTTCAATCAACTCACTGTCAAAAGCTGAAATCTGACGCAATCTGACATTGTACCAAAATTGAATTTTTATTTAGAGCAAGGAAACAGCATCTTCTAAGAGATTTCATCAAGAATTCTATACTCTAAATATTTCAGTTTTAATCTAAATGTTGCTGGTCAATGAGTTATATTGGGGATTGCACTGTTCTTCTCTTAATATCAACAGTGACTTTGAAAAATATTATATCTATGTTTAATCTTTTGTGCGTGTGTGGGATAAATGATTACAAAAGCCTCATTTTCTCTACTCACACTCAATAAATTAATCTCCTAAAATCCAGAAGAACTAGATTTTTTTCTATATTAGCAGTCTAACCTATCTTGGACTGAGCATCTGCACAGTATAATTTGACTGTGTGATTCTGAATTAATAGACCCATGAGACTGATTGCATGTGTGTGTGCTAAGTTACTTTATTCATGCCCAGACTCTTTGTGAGCCCATTATCCTGCCTGGCTCCTCTGTCTGTGGGATTCTCCAGTAAAGAAAACTGGAGTGAGTTGCATGCTCTCCTCCAGGGAATCTTCCTGACCCAGAGGTTGAACCCACATCTCTTACATCTCCTCCATTGGCAGGTAGGTTCTTTACAGCTCATGCCACCTGGGAAGCCCAGAGATTATGTTTACCCTGAAACAATTCAATGATCATTAATTTTTATGAAACATTTTTCACAAACACATTAAAAGAGGAATGCTGTTTTGTAGGAATTGTAAATCAAGGAGAAACAGTAGGTTGAGGTGGAGAAGGCAAAGGCACCCCACTCCAGTACTCTTGCCTGGAAAATCCCATGGATGGAGGAGCCTGGTAGGCTGCAGTCCATGGGGTTGTGAAGACTCAGACATGACTGAGCGACTTCACTTTCACTTTTCACTTTTCACTTTTATGCATTGGAGAAGGAAATGGCAACCCACTCCAGTGTTCTTGCCTGGAGAATCCCAGGGATGGGGTCGCACAGAGTCGGACATGACTGAAGTGACTTAGCAGTAGCAGTAGGTTGAGGAGAGAATTAGATGCATACAACTTTAAATTCAGACAATGCATAAAGAATGAAGAGTCTAAGGCTGTACACAATGGAACAATGGAGTTTTCAATAAATGCACTTCATAAATGTTATTTGATTGCCTGCAATGTATAAGGCAGGTACTAAAGTACTTGTATTCCCAAGTACATTGGAAGTAAAAATTTCACTTCCTTGTCAAAGCCTTGGCTAATGGAGACAGTAAGATGCGGTGGATTGTATTCTCTGTCAGTTAGGCTATGGCTAGGCTATGTTCCCCAGTTTTTAGGTCAACAGATAATCTGATAGAGAATGGGCAAACAACATAGTCTTACCGTATGACACAGGGAACTATATCAGTATCCTGTGATAGACCATAGTGGAAAAGAATATGAAAAAGAATATAAGTGAATCACTCTGCTGTCCAACAGAAGCTGATATAATATTATAGATCAACTATACTTGAATAAAATAACAAAAAGAACTAGTCTGGTGTCTCTGTGAAAGCGTTATGGATGTGATTAACATTTAAAATTAGTTGACTCTAATATAGACCTAAGATAGATCATTCCCCCTATGATGTGGGTGGGCCTCATCCAATCAGTTGAAGGCCTTCAGATTTAAGATTGAGGTTTCCCACAGAAGAAGAAATCCTGCCTTAGGGCTTCCACATAGAAATATGCTTGAGTTTCTAGTCTGGCTGCAGATGTCAGACTCAAGACTCTAATATTGACTTGTATCCACAGTCTGCTGACTTAGTCTGTGGTTTTTGAATTCCATGATGAATATCAACTCATATTTGAATTCCCTGCTGCCTGGTTGGCCCTACAAATTTGACACACATACCACTCCACCAACCATTACCAGAGCCAGTTGCTTAAAATTAGAATATGGAGCCAATGTTAGTGATGGAGAGATAAAAATCCAGATCTAGATAGAAATATTAATTCTACTGGTTCCGTTTTTCTCTGGAGAAAAATATTCTTTTGGCATAAGACCCAGCAATTTTCTCATGAAATTAGTTTATAGTTAGACATGTAAATCTAGTAGAAAGTGGCACCAGATAGCTTTCGTCCTCTGAAATTAACATCTTCTTGTATTTAAGCAGGAAACAAAATAGATTCACGTAAGAAGCAATTATTTAATTTAGCATTTATTCTCAGAGCATAACACCATCAATTTTTATTTTTTCTACTTCTGTATGCTTGTGTATCATGAAAATGTGTCTGTATACATGTTCCAATTATTTAAGCTTATCTCACATTAAGGAGAAGGAAATAGCAACAACCCACTCCAGTATTCTTGCCTGGAGAATCCCAGGGACAGAGGAGCCTGGTGGGCTGCTGTCTATGGCATCACACAGAGTTGGACACGACTGAAGCGACTTAGCAGCTGCACATTAAGGAACAACAAAATAAAGCAATGTGAAATAAAAGTTTATCTACTCTAGCCTTTATTTCACATATATTGATTATAATAATTTCATAAGAAATTTCTCTTTTTTATATAAGCAAAAATTTCTATATTCTGTATTTGACAATTATAAATAAGATGTAATTTTAGCCAATTCTCCATTCTCCATATTATTTTTAGTGCTTTACCAAATATATTGGTCAGTTAAAAACGTATTTGTATTTTAATTTCAATATTCAAATTTCAGGAATGTCATCAATTTAAACACACACTATTTGATAGTTTCTGTTGAAAAATACAAATCTAACTTTCCCTAATCTTTTTGCTTGCTTTTCCATTAGCATATAGAAATTTTGTAAATGTTTGTTTTATATAAGATAGGAACACTAACTTTCTGTCCTTATAACTTTTTCTTTCACAATAGGCATTTCTAGCATTAATCCCACATGTACAATGACTGTAAGGTTTCCAGGGACTATGATTTGAAAATTCTGAAGCCATCAATTAGTTCATATAATCAATTATCCCTGATTTGTCCTTGGTGATGTATACAGTGGATGTGGATTCTCAGGCTGAAGGATGTGAATTAAGGCTGTCATCACTGACGTCTGGTTTTCATCACCTCTTCAATTTTTCTCTTTCTTATAGAAAAATATACGTGTGTGTGTGTGTGTGTGTGTGAGTGTTATTTATAGGTGCCTCAGAAGGTAAAGAATCTACCTGCAATGCAGGTGACCCAGGTTTGATCCCTGAGTTGGGAAGATACCCTGGAGAAGGAAGTGGCAACCCACTGCAGTATTCTTGCCTAACAAATTCCACAGACAGAGGAGCCTGGTGGGCTATAGTCCATGGGGATGCAAAGAGTAGGACATGACTGAGCAATTAACATTTCACTTTCACTATTTCATACACACACTTATATACATACAGAGAGAGAGATACATAATTCTATATGCTTTCTACTTCAGTTGTTTTAGGAGGAAGTCTAAGTATCCAGAAGGGCTTAAAAAAGAGACATTCAGTTAAATAAACTTTACATCCCTATTGTCCAGATATGTCACAAAACAAAACAATTTTTGCTTTTTTCAGCTTTAGCTTCCAAATAGTTAGCTACAACTGCTAATTCTGTAGGAATCTAAGAGAAAACTACTTTGTAAAATGATTCTGTTTGGATTTATATTATAATTTGGATGCCACATTTCTGATATCTGTCTGTTAGACCAGACTTATCATTCATACTATTTTTAAAATAGCTTTTATTGGAGTATAGTTGATTTATAAGGCTATGTTTGTTTCTGCTGTACAGTTGTATATATGAAAATATATGCATATATGTACACACACACACACACACACACACACACACACACACACGCATACACTCTGTTTTAGATTCTTTTCCCATATAGACACAGAGAATTGAGCTCCCTGTGCTATACAGTAGGTTCTTCTTACATAATGTTTTTATAAAAATATAAATCTGCTATAAAATTGAGTGAATTGCTTTCTCAGAAACAAATATCAGTATTTTTATATGTGTTTATATATTTACATACATGCACAACTTACTCAAAATACGTTTAGTCAGTATTGATTTGATGTGATTATAAAACTAAAATGCACATACAATTTCAAATGTTTTAATACTAAAGTATTGATTGACAAAAATGGTGATTCTATTTATTAATTTAGACTATAAATGAAATAGTTTTAAATAAAAAATAGTTTGTTTTAAATATTCATACAAGTATTGAGTTAAATTATTTCCTTTCTTCAAAATAGGACACATTAGGTCATTTTGTCCTATAGTGTCTGAAGACATGCTGACCTAACATCTCACTCTCAAAATTTTTTTCCTTTTCTTCCTAGGATATGGCTTTAAGGTGTAAACCATTGTTTCCATAAATTAACATATGGCAACACTGGCTACTAGTAGACTGGAAACAGGAGTTGAAAATAAAGGATCTAAACCAAGGCATTAATATATATTTTTGCTCACATCTGGAGACCATGCCAACCTTAAAATAAATATCAAGAGAGGGTTGTATTCTGAGGTCCACCAATATTTTATTTTTGGATGACTGCACTTGTGTGGGAACACATAGGTAATTCAGGTACCTTCAGTATTACATATTTTGATGTACAAACATATATTTATGTGGAGATATATATGTATGTGTGTGTATATATATACACATATATATATATATAGCTGTGGGACTTCAGTGGTAAAGAATCTGCCTGCCAAGCAGGAGTTGCAGGTTGGATCCCTGGGTCAGAAAGATCCCCTGGAGAAGGAAATGGCAACCCACTCCAATATTCTTGCCTGGAAAATTTCATGGACAGAGGAGCCTGGTGGGCTACAGTCCATGGGGTAGCAAAAGAGTTGGATTTGACTTAGCAACTAAACAATAACAACAGAATATATAACCATAGCAGTAGAAACATAATTTATTATTACCTTGCACAAAAGTATACTCCCTAATATGTAAAATCAATACCCATTTAGTCAGATATTCTTTTATTTTCCAAATGCTGTATCAAAATTTTACACAGAACAATTTTTTCTGTGAAAGGTAAGGTACAGATAGATATCAATAAATAAAGGAATTGATGTTTATCCATCTAAATCTAAGTCATTCATTCCATTGTGAGCTCATGAAAAAATAAGATGAAAAACAAAAGGGAATTCACATTTATAAAGCAGCTAATATACCCCAAATTTCATCAGATTATTTGCAGTTTATTTTCTTTTACAGTGTAACCATTGCCCACCAAAATGAGAGACATTGTAAATTAAAGAGCCAGTAAAGTTCTGTCATGTTCATTTTTGGTATTCAATTCTAGTGCTTTTATTTTAATTACAAACAAGTAGTTAAGAATACATGATATATTATTTTCCTCTTCAAATATAAAACCTGAAGAGAGTAACAGATAATATCATAGCTTTAATATGGTCCCCCCAAAATGTCTCACATATGTATAGATTTCATTGTATTTTCAAAACACAATTCTATGTAAAATTGCTGCATAAAACTATAAAGGAATTTTTTAAAATACTTGCCTGAAATCCAAGGAGCTTTTCACTCGGCTTAATGTGCCTCTGAAATTCACATTCTATGGGTTGTATCACTTTGATTCCATCTTCATAAAAAACATAGAACATGTTCCCAATTCCCAGACCTTAGGAATAAAAACACATTCAAAAGTTCAAAATAAAATTATCAGAAACCTTTACGACGAAAACTCAGTGCCTGTCATATTGCTGGTGGGAGATCAATTTGTGAAGTTGTGTAATGTTAATAAAGCAAACCATGTGAGACCTGTACCAAACGTCCGAGTAAATCTGTGATATTATGCAGAAATTCCACTTCTTCTCCCTAATGCGCACATCTTTGTAAGTCAACAAATGTTTCAGATATCTTCAACCAATTATAAATGTAAATTATGAACCCTTTGATACACAGATTATGTCTGCTACCTTCCCACTTAATTTAGGTGTTGATTTAAGATATAAAAGTACTTTCTGAAGAATCATGTTTATCCTAGTTCTCATTCGAGTTCCCTAGGGAAAATAAACTGTCCTTTGCAGGAATTTAGAAACAAAATTGTTTGTTTCTATTGTTCTAGAAACAAAAAGACCAATTCCTCTAGATTTGGGAGAATATGTATTGAATATTTTCCAAAAATAACATTTGTAAATGTAATCCCACTTGAGGTCGTACATGTTAGTTTTCATAATGATAAATTTTGGGGTTAGTTTCTTCAGTTTAAAACTCGAATTAATATAAGGTCTTGCAAAAATCTCATTTAAATCATACTATTAATTTTTTTTCACACTGCAGGTTTGGGTTTGTGACATCTTAGAAATCCATCTTACTTACATTATAAACCCACTCCTCTTGGGTGCAGGATGCTACAGATTAGACACCTGAAATGCCCGTGAGAACTAATGGAGGTCTGCACCTGGGGACTTGTCACCTCTGATTGCACAGCTCTTCTCTTTTTTCCGCTGCTTCTGTCCTGTTCCGACTTGTCCAGACTAAGAGCATGTAGTCCTTCCTTTCCTGATCCTTTCCTGATTACCTCATCCAAGTATACCAGTTTGCAAACCGTATTTATTCAGTTTAATTCTACCACACATAATCCAGTGAGAGCATATGCCCTTTAACAGTTAAGAAACTATATTGAAATCTTGGTAGTTTGAAAACCCAAATTGCTTAAAATGTTTAACATCTGAAAACATTTTAAATTTTTATTTCAATTGACAATACTTGCAGTTTATGAAATCAAGACTGAGGATCCCAAGTATTTGATTTGCAAAAAAATAAAATTATTTAACTTAAGCTGTATTTTCTTTTATTAAATATGTTTCTAGCTAATTTAAAATGTCACCAGTTCTGCCTATTTGATCTGTGTCCATCTATTTTTATGATTATGAGGAAAATGTATTTGATCAGAATTATAATTTTATTGGTGTTTATACATATGAAATTATTTCTAACTAATAATGCATATCCATTTTAATATTATTTTGACAAATCATATTGTTTTAGAAATATTTTACCATTCTTTTAGTTTAATGCATGTTATTTTTATCAGTTAATTGTGCATTTTAGTTCCAGAATGTACAACATCACAATGAGATGTTCCTGAATAGTACCAGAAATGGCAAGGACTAAATTCAAGTTGTTTTTCATCAAATAAAATTTAAGACTTGTCAGCTGTTATTCATAATTACAGCTCTGCATACAGAAACATCAATCCTATACCCAAAGGTATACAAAACTCAGTTTTTATGCAAAAAAATAATGTGTATCAATAAGCTTTTGTATAAACATGGATAGATGGTTGATGTGTGCTACCTATTAGTGACTTGCAAATTAACATGACTGGGTGTTGAAACTTATGAGCACAAGCAAGCTGTGATGTGGTGTCTGATTTTCACTTGTGTCAGTTACTTTGTTTGATGATGATTACAAAGCACATAACATTTTTTAATGAACGTGACGCTACCCTCCTTCAGCTGCTGCACAATTCTGCTCCACAGTCAGCGATTTGAATGTGTTTGAATTTGACAACTACTCCAAGTCCAGACTGTTTGCAAAGTTTCTTGAAGTATCTTCTGTCTTTTCTCCTATGGATGCTTTCAATATTAAATATATATATTTATATATACATACACATATATATATATATATATATATTTACTATATTCTGTGCATAGTGCAATCAGTGAGATTCCACTGTACTTTGGCACAGATTAAGTTTCTGGGAGTTATTTTCCTCTGAAAACCTGCTTAATCCATCCAAATCGCTTTCAACACTGAAAGTGCATTTTCTCACTTTTTAAAATATGAGTTACACATCAGGATTTTTACAGAGTATAAACTACTTTCCAAGTTACAAGTTATTGAGAAATACAGATAACTTTAAGCAAGGTGCATTTTACTGTTTTTGGTGGGAATATAACTCCTTAGTGTTTATGAAATAGTATTGCCAACAAAATATTATGTACAAATATGTTAAAATGATAATATAAATGAACTAGGTGTCAATCACTCTGCTAGGAAATAAAACTTAATCCTCAGCACTGTTGATGAATTCCTCTCTTCCCCACCTAAACAAGGTTTATTTTGCCATTCATTTTCTTGCTAGACATATCTTATTCATCAATTATCCTTTAGATTTTAGCAGAAGAGTTCATAATCTGAGTATATGATAAAGATGTATCATTCTAAATTTGCTACTATAATATTATAATTTATTTTGAATATGCTGCACAGAAGAATACAAATTACCTGATGCTGGGGATCTTGGTAATTGAAGACACATGCTGATTTTTACATTAGGGGCATTCATTAGCTTTATTTGCTTAAGAAGCAATAATGTACCTGTTAGGGGAAGCACACTGATTGAAACCACCCACCCTGGCCAGGCACCATAGTAACTATTTACATGAGTTGTTTTACAACAGAAGCTCCTGCTAAGGAACAGGGAGCTAATAAGCCACCACCAACCGGAAGAGTTCGGGAAAGGTCTAAAGGAGACACCACATGTCCGACCACCTCCCAGAATCCTTCTCTCTGGCACCCATCTTGGCTGAACAAGGCGTGCACCACCAGGAAGGACTCTGAGTCAGAATGATTGGCTAAAGACAACCCGGAAACTAATCCCATCACCATAAAACCAAGACTGTGAGCCACATGGCAGAGCTGTTCCCCTTAACCTACTGCTCTCCACCCGGGTGCCGTTTCCCAATCAAATCTCTTGCTTTGTCAGCACACATGTCTCCTCAGACAATTCATTTATAGTGTTAAACAAGAGCCCAGTTTGGGGCCCTGGAAGGGGTCCCCCTTCCTGCAACATACCTGTCTATGTTCAGTATAACTTTGTCATTATAACATATTTCCATGTTCTTAAAATGTTTTAAAAAATTTCTTGGTATGAGAGACTGTTAACAGAGATAAATCCCATTCTGGATTCAGAAAGCTCAGAGGTAAACCATAGTTATAGAACTTTCTGTTATATCATGTGGAAGTTACTTACTATATAACTTCTGTGTTGTAATTGTAAGAAGTAAATAAGATGGAGAAAGGAAAACATGTGGCCAAGTGACTTGAACTCTTACTATGAGTTCAAGAAATGTTGAATTGTCCTTATTTTTGTGATTGACATTATCTCTTTGAAACATCATTGGGGGGAAAATGGTGAAATGGCATATAACCAAATGTACTTACTGTCCTCATATTTTCCTCAAATCTACACTGTGAAATATGCTACTAGTATATTTCAGTTTTTTATGAGGTTGAATTCTATGAATACATGAGCCTCCTGAAAGAACAACCTGATTTTCTAGTAGAGTGGTTGATCTTTTCAGGGGGGTCTGCAAATTCAAACTATTTTCATAATAATGCTAAGATGTCATTTGCATTTTTCTCTTTCATTCAAATGTAGAGTGTAGCTCTTGACAGTTTACATGACATGTGGTGTTATGATGATATCACAACAGTTCAGTGCAGAAGCAGATATAGGAATTCTACATTTTTTATTCAGTCAGATATTTTTAAAAATGCAGTGTTCAACAGTGAGCCTTTTGAATTTTTAAATAACACTTTACAAATAATATGGTATTTATGGCTATATGTAATGGGCTTACTATAATTATTTTTAATAAATTATTAAATATATATTTGGATTTTGCTTTAATTTCTAATATGGTAATTAAAGTGTATAGAAATAACCTACATAAACAAAAGCTCTTTGGGTTGTCAATAATTGTGAAGAGTGTAAAAGATTTCTGAGTCCCAAAAATCTGACCATTAGTTTCAATTACAATTCTTTCCTCATTGATGTATTGCAGTTTATTACAAAAGTTCTTGATGTAAGTAAAAGCTTTACAACTGTAGTCATTGTAAAGTTTAGAAATATGTGCTGTTTTGTCTTTTTTCATCACTTGGTGAAAACAGACATAAGTACTTTGTCTTCTTCAGGTCGATAGTTAATCTAACAAGGTATAGTAGCTCAAAAAAGTGATCTATAATTTGTTTTTTCCTTGTGAGCTTTTTCTCTGCTTTGTTTTTCTTTCTATACAGAAAAGACATACACAAGAAGAGAAGTATTTCCCAGAGGATTTTTTGATCAATACTGTACTTTTAAATATATGAGATGGACTGAGGAAAAAAAAAATGGATGTAATTTACATCCTTGTATCAATACTTTGAGGACTGCTACACAAGAATAACAGTGCATTATGATAATATAGTTACATTATGTGTTATATATAACACTATATTCCATAAATTATATCAAAATAATGGTTATTTGTGATTATTGGATGAATATTTAAGTCAATAATAAAAAATATTTTGTGGTGTTTGCCTTCCTCTGGAGTAAATTGCCATTACTTTGATATTTAATTTATGGTCAATAGCAAATTATAAATCCTACAATATAGTGATTTGGTAACCAATCAAAGGTCATTTTTTTTTTCATTTATTTTTATTAGTTGGAGGCTAATTACTTTACAATATTGTAGTGGTTTTTGCCATACATTGACATGGATCAGCCATGGATTTACATGTGTTTCCCATCCTGACCCCCCCTCCCACTTCCTTCCCCATCCCATCCCTCTGGGTCTTCCCAGTGCACCAGCCCTGAGCACTTGTCTCATGCATCCAACGTGGGCTGGCGATCTGTTTCACACTTGAAAATATACATGCATCAGTGCTATTCTCTCAGATCATCCCACCCTCGCCTTCTCCCACAGAGTCCAAAAGTCTGTTCTATAGTAAATTTTGTGTTAAAGAATGTCCTTCATTGATTGATATTATATTATTCTCTTCCCTTTCAACTAATTCTAAAGTTATTTTTTAATAAAGAAGAATATAGGCAAAAATAGATGGTCTGCATTGTATTTCTCACCTTGAATAACCCAACAGGGATGGATTTTCAGTTTATGAATGTTCCCATTTTTGACACTCAGTTTGGAGCTAAAATCCTTTTCACACACATAGCAACACCAAACCATCACACCTCAGTGAGATATTTATGTTTTGTTCAATTGAAATAAGAGTGACTTCCTCTTTCAATCTTCTAGATTTTTGGAGAGTGATCGTGTTAAACTTATTAGGCACTATTAATTCAGGAAGTGGACACTATCTGAACATTATATATTATTGGTCAGAATGATATTATCCAAAGCTAGTCTTAAGTCAGAATTCAGTTCCCTGAACTTTCAAAGATAAGCTGAAAAAGTTGAATGCAAACCTGCATGATTGATTTCACATTCAATTATTAACATAGCAAAGGTTATATCATAATAGAACATTTGTTTGCTAAGTAGTTAATATTAGGATAAATTACATATATATATATATATATATATGATTATGTGTATGTACACGTGTTTGTGTATATACATATATTTGTTGTTGTTCATTCACTAAGTTGTGTCTGACTCTGAGACCTGATGGACTGTAGTATACCAGGTTTCTCTGTCCTCCACTATATTTATAGCATCAAATTTTATTTTCACTGGGCTTTCCTAATAGTTCAGTTGGTAAAGAATCCACCTGCAATGCAGGAGACCCCAGTTCAATTCCTGGGTTGGGAAGATTCCCTGGAGAAGGGAATGGCTACCAACTCCAGTATTTTGGTCTGGAGAAGTCCATGGACTGTATGGTTCATGGAGTTGCAAAGAGTCAGACACAACAGAGTGACTTTCACTGATTTTCACCACCAGACATGTCCACAGCTGAGCATCATTGCTGCTTTGGCCTAGCTGCTCATTCTTACTGGAGCTGTTAGTAATTGCCCTCTGCTCTTCCCCAGTAGCATGTGGGGCACCTTCCAACCTGGGAGCTCATCTTCCGGCATCATATCTTTTTGCCTTTATATGGTGTTCATAGGGTTCTCCAGGTAAGAATCCTGGAGTGGATTGCCATTCCTTTTCCTGTGAACCACATTTTGTCAGAAGTTTTGACTATGACCCACCCATCTTGGGTTGCCCTGTATGGCGTGGCTCGTAGCTTCTTTGAGTTACACAAGCTCCTTCTCCATGACAAGGTTGTGATCTATACGAATACATGTATATGTGGATGTGTATATGCACATATATCTGCAAATGGTTATCTTGTCAGATTCCTTTTTTATCTGAAAACAGTTTTATGAGATTAAATGCTAAAACATAACATTTGTTTTTAACAGAGAAGATATGGAACTTGTAAATGAAAATATTGACAGCTTCATCACTCTGGCACTGGCATCATGAACAGACAGTAGAAGGTGTGATCGCTCCCTCATCCAATAATATGATACTCTTAAGTCTCCTGAGCTACTCCCCTGCAGCATAGAACAGTCTGGACAATGAAATGTGACAAATCTGAGGTCGAAGGAGTTAAGAGATGACCTGATGTCTATTATTCTTTTTTTCCCCACTTTGGTGACAGTATAGGTCACAAAGGTAGTCAGATAATAATGTAACACATAAACTTTTTTGCAAGATTTCACTGTAATTTTCTATTTGTACCTTGTGCTGGTTGGTGTTAATTACCCAACTAATATAGTAATTTATTTGAATAATTTCTATAACATATATATGTATGAAGAGATTCATAAATATTTACAAAGATAATTTTAAAATGAAAAAAAAAATATATATATATATACACATTTTCTTTCAGATCACTAGATGTCACATCAAGCCAGTATTTTCCAAAGTAATTTCAGTTCCATATTGATCCTATAGATATTAAGCAAAATGATCTTATTTATAATAAATTTAGAAAATGCTATATTATATAACAAACCATCTGACAGCTCTCCTTGGAGTTTGAAATTAGTATATCTAAAAGTTCAACTTAATCCTGCAATGAATAAAATGGTTTAAATTCCTTTAACTCAGTGCTTATAAAAACCCTTATTATCATTACACCATAAAACATATATCAAACTGTTGTCTACTAAATAAATATTAGGAAATGCTTTATTAGGTTATAAGACCATAAAAATACTGTAAAAGAGACCTAGTCATACTGAATCTTTTAATGTATACTTTGAGATCATCTATGCAGTAAAATTAGTTGACAATGAGTTAATCTTTCATTTCACAAGATTTAAAATTTCATTAGAGCAGATACTAGATCTTATCTTTACAAGTGCTTTCAAAGTGCTCTACATTTAGTTGTCTCTTTAAAATATTTGTAAATAAATGAGTGATATATTTTCTCCCTTTTAAAATGTTTTTCTATACTCCCACAAAAAAAGAAAGTTTGTCTTTAAGTCATGACATTATTGAGGAACTGTCATTTTGAAATCTCTTTCACTTATTATTTATCTTAAAATGCTTGGAATTCTTCAATGTTCTTTCTGAGAAAATTTTTTCATGGTAATAGTGAAAATATGAGCATACAAACAGAAAGCACTGCTAGAGTGAAAATAATAATGGATCTCAGAAATATGTAGTTTTTGTTAGTTATTATTCTTTTAAAAATACAAGTAGAAATTTACTTTGGATATTTATTTTGTTATTTTTATTAATATTATGAAATAATTGTACACATGTTTGTGGTTTAATGATTCCTCAACTTGTTCTATTATGCCTGGCCACCATTACTATTATTACTTGCAATCATTTTCAGTTGTAATGCCTTACTGATAACTGTGGCATTATAAATATAATTTACAGATTTTTGGAATCTGAGTCAAATATATTATTTTCTCAAATATATTAATTTAAAATTGTTTACTTAAAAAAACAGAAAAGTACTCTGATGATAACTGTGCATATTAAAAAGGATTTAAAAAATTTTCTAAAACATTTCTTGTATATGCTTTAAAATTATCTGAAAAATGCACTCAAGCACATATTCTGGGTCAAACAACATCATAAAGAGTAAGCACATCACTCATCGATGGAGAGTACTTATTGAAAGCATATAGTTTCAAAGAAGAACGAAAGAAAAACTTAAATAGATAAAAATATTTTCATATAATGAATCTCAGGATGATTTTAATTAATCTGGAGATCTCATATTTTTAAAGGTCACCTGAATAATATTGCACTATTATTACATACTAATGATTATTATAAAGTACTAATGTTAATTACATCAATTGAAGTTATAAAAAAGAGTTGTTTTAGATATTTTAAAGAGATTTACAGATCATAAATTTGCAAGGAGAGTGCCAAACTATATTTCAAGCATTGTTTTAAAAATATCTGGCTCAGAGAGGTAAAGTGACACATTCAAATTTTTCCAGCAATTAGTGATCAAGCTAGAACTGTGGTATGTGATCTCTGAATATTTAGGTTTTATTCCTTCCCTTTATAATGATTAAATAAAATCCATTTTTATAATACCCAGAGAAATATTTGTTTGATCTCAAGAAATAAGAGAGTCTAAAGAAACATTTAACACATATGCTAATTATGTCATAATAATATCTGTTTCAGTAATGATTGAATTCGTATGTCCAAATGTTAAATTTCCAAGTGGAATAAAATGAGAAGGTAAAATTACTCCAATAGCTCTTTAGTAAACTGGAGTTTAGGGCCTTTACAAAAGATTTGAGGAGAAAGAAATACCAAAGGAGAAAAAAAAAGTGTTATGCTCATCTTTGAGAATAAAATTGAGACGGCTAAATTTCAGAATTTATTAACCCTCTGAGCATGGTTCTCCAGGTGGCTGTGACTACAATTCATCTAAGAGTCTACAATAGGAAACAAAGAAGTTTTTCTACAATGGTTTGTGGAGGCAATTACTTTGATCATTGCCTACCAAGAGTGTAACAATGACTTATCCACACTCTTCTCCTAAGAATTTAACTAAAGCACTTGGGATATTTGAATTCTGGGCAAACACTTCCACTTGGCTTTTGTGGCTAACTAAGAAAGACTAGCACAATCGAGTGCAGACTAATTTTAAAAGTTGGTAAAACAACCTTGTTGAGAACTAACAACTATCCTTACTTTTGAGATGACAAATTTGTGAGATAAAGAGACCCTAGGTTACATACTGGTACAGACTGGATTTGAATCCAGTTACTTCAAGTTGAAGCTGAAACTCCAATACTTTGGCCACCTAATGCGAAGAGATGACTCACTTGAAAAGGCCCTGATGCTGGGAAAGATTGAAGGCAGGAGGAGAAGGGGACGACAGAGGATGAGATGGTTGGATGGCATCACTGACTAAATGGACATGGGTTTGGGTGGACTCTGGGAGTTGGTGATGGACAGGGAAGCCCGGCATGCTGTGGTTCATGGGGTCACGAAGAGTTGGACATGACCGAGCTACTGAATTGAACTGAATTTCAAGTTTATAACCCATTTTTTTTTCCTTTTTTTTTTTAAGATTATTTTTGATGCAGATTGCTCCAGGTCTTTATTGAGTTTTTTTGTTTGTTTGTTTTTTACAATATTGCTTCTTTTTGTTTTGCCTTGGGTTTCTGGCCACAGGGTTTGTGGGATCACATCCTCCTACCCAGGAACTGAAGCTGCAACCCCTGCATTGGAAGGTGAATTCTTATCTACTAGACCGTCAGGGAAGTCGCAATAATCTGTTTTCCTTATTTATTATATTCCATTCATAAGGTAATAGTTTTATAATTTTTCCTTTTCTAATCTAAATCAGGTCTTAATATATAAATTATGTTTAACTAAGTTTGCTTTCATTTATTTGACTAATTTTAATTCTAGACTCTTAAAAAGCATTTCCATATATTGTAACATAACCTCCTAATTATATATCAATAATAAATCAAGCTGAGGAAGATCTATAAATATTTTTAATGGTAGCCTTTTACAGAATAATACTGGTTTACACTCAAATAGAATTTTAATCAAAATAGAAATGAATAAGGCAATTATTAGAACTGATAGTCAACAATATATCAAGTAAGCAAAATAATCACAATAATATATAAAATAATGGAATTTAGTACCTTCTTCTCTCCATAATATGTTAGCTACTGCAGCATGTTTGAAAGAAAAAGGAGAAAAAGAAAAATGAGTAAGGTGAGATTCAATTACATAGTAATAAAAATAACTATCAAAGAGGTCACAATCTCTAAGATAGAATATGCATTTAAGAATTGTGAGGGTGAATTCAACAATCTACTCTAATAAAACATTAAAATGCTGGGAGCATGACAATGTTCTGCTCATGTCTTGATAGCCAATTCTTTAGAATAGAGATTATGTTAATAAACAAAAAAAATTATACATCACTGAAAACATTGGGATATTTAAACTAATTTTGTTAAAATATATCTTTGAAATATGCATGGTAGTTAAAACTATTCATTTATTTGAGGTAATAATTAAAAGTTAATAATCAAAGCAGTTATAATGTTAAAATCCCTAATAATCATAAGTAATACTTCAACATAGTATGCAATGAATGACAAAATGAAAAACACAACACAGAAAACTAACCAAACTGATCACATGGACCACAACCTTGTCTAATGCAATGAAACTATGAGCCATGGTATGTAGGGCCACCTAAGACAGACGGGTCATGGTGGAGTGTTCTGACCAAACGTGGTCCGCTGGAGAAGGGAAAGGCAAATCACTTCAGTATTCTTGCCTTGAGAACCCCATGAACAGTATGAAAAGGCAAAAAGATAGGACACTGAAAGATGAACTCCCCAGGTCTGTAGGTGCCCAATATGCTACTGGAGATCAGTGGAGAAATAACTCCAGAAAGAATGAAGGGATGGAGCCAAAGTAAAAACAGCACCCAGCTGTGGATGTGACTGATGATGGAAGTAAAGTCTGATGCTATAAAAAGCAATATTGAATAGGAACCTGGAATATTAGGTTCCTAACTCATGTTAGGTCCATGAGTCAAGCAAATTATAAATGATCAAACAGGAGATGGCCAAGAGTGAACATCGACATTTTAGGAATCAGTGAACTAAAAGGACTGGAATGGATGACTCTAACTCAGATGACAATTTTATCTACTGCTGTGGGTAAGAATCCCTTAGAAGAAATGGAGTAGCCATCATAATCAACAAAAGAGTCCGAAATGCAGTACTTGGATGCAATCTCAAAAACTACAGAATGATCTCTGTTCATTTCCAAAGCAAACCATTCAATATCACAGAAATCCAAGTCTATGCCCTGACCAGTAATGCTGAAGAGGCGGAAGTTAACCGGTTCTCTGAAGACCTACAAATTTCAAGAACTAACACCCAAAAAAGATATCCTTTTCATTATAGGAGACTGAAATGCAAAAGTAGGATGTCTAGAGATACCTGGAGTAACCGGCAAATTTGGTCTTGGAATACAAAACGAACCAGGTCAAAGGCTAACAGAATTTTGCCAAGAGAACGCACTGGTCATAGCAAACACCCTCATCCAACAACACAGGAAACAACTCTACACGTGGACATCACCAGATGTTCAATACTGAAATCAGATTGTTTATATTCTTTGTAGCCAAAGATGGAGAAACTCTATACAGTTAGCAAAAATAAGACCAGGGACTGACTGTGGCTCAGATCATAAACTCCTTATTGCCAAATTCAGACTTAAATTGAAAGTAGGGAAAACCACTAGGCCATTCAGGTATGACCTAAATCAAATCGCCTATGATTATACAGTGGAAGTGACAAATAGATCCAAGAGATTACATCTGATAGAGAGAATGGCTAAAGAATTATGGAAGGAGGTTTGTGACACTGTACAGGAAGCAGTGATCAAGACCATCTCCAAGAAAAAGAAATGCGAAGAGGCTAAATGGTTGTCTGAGGAAGACTTACAAACAGCTGAGGAAAGAAGACAACTGAAAGGCAAAGGAGAAAAGGAAAGATATACCCATTTGAATGCAGAGAAGAATAGCAAGGAGAGATAAGAAAGCCTTCCTCAGTGATCAGTGCAAAGAAATAGAGGAAAACAATAGAATGGGAAAGACTAGAGATCTCTTCAATAAATTTAGAGATACCAAGGGAACATTTCATGCAAAGATGGGCACAATAAAGAACAGAATTGGGATGTGCCTACCAGAAGCAGGAGACATTAAGAAGAGGTGGTAAGAATACACAGAAGAACTATACAAAAAGATCTTCATAACCCAGATAACCACAATTGTGTGATCACTCATGTAGAGCCAGACATCCTGGAATGCAAAGTCAAGTGTTCCTTAGGAAGCATCACTATGAACAAAGCTAGTGGAGGTGATGGAATTCCAGTTGAACTATTTCAAATCCTAACAGATGATGAGGTGAAAATGCTGTATTCAATATGCCAGCAAATTTGGAAAATTCAGCAGTGGCCACAGGACTAGAAAGGGTCAGTTTTCATTCCAATCCCAAAGAAAGGCAACACCAAAGAATGTTCAAAATATCGCACAATTGCACTCACATGCTAACAAAGTAATGCTCAAAATTGTCCAAGCCAGGTTTCAACAGTACGCGAACCATGAATTTCCAGATGTATAAGTCAGATTTGGGTAAGGCAGAGGGACCAGAGATTAAACTTCTAACATTTGTTGGATCATCAAAAAAGCATGAGAGTTGCAGAAAAATATCTATTTCTGCTTTATTGACTATTCCAAAGACTTGCATGCTGTGGATCACAACAAAATGTGAAAAATTCTTCAAGAGATGGGAATACCACACCACCTGATCTGCCTCCTGAGAAATATGTCAGCAGGTAAAGAAGCAACAGTTAGAACTGGACATGGAACAGCAGACTGGTTCCAAATAGGGAAAGAAGTACATCAAGGCTGTATATTGTCACCATGTTTATTTATCTTGTATGCAGAGTGCATCATGTGAAATGTCAGGCTGGATGAAGCACAACCTGGAATCAAGATTTCTGGGAGAAATAGCAATAACTTCAGATATGCAGAAGACACCACCCTTATGGCAGAAAGAGAAGAAGAACTGAAGAGCCTCTTGATGAAATTGAAAGAAGAGATTGAAAAAGTTGGCATAAAACTGAACATTCAGAAAACTAAATCATGGCATCTTGTCCCATCACATCATGGCAAATAGATGGTGAAACAATGGAAATTGTGAGAGACTTTATTTTGGGGGGCACAATAAATGTTCCTTTATTTTTCTCCAAAATCATTGCAGATGGTGACTGCAGTCGTGAAATTAAAAGATGCTTGCTCCTTAGAAGAAAAGCTCTGACCAACCTAGACAGCATATTAAAAAGCAGAGACATTACTTTGCTAATGAACGTCCGTCTAGTCAAAGCTATGATTTTTCCAGTAGTCATGTATGGATGTGATTGTTGGACCTTAATGAAAGCTGAGCACCAAAGAATTGATGCTTTTGAACTGTGGTGTTGGAGAAGACTCTTGAGAGTCCCTTGAACAGCAAGAAGATCCAACCAATCCATCCCAAAGGAAATCAGTCCTGAATATTCATTGAAAGAACTGATGCTGAAACTCCAATACTTTGGCCACCTGATGAGAAGAACTGACTCATTGGAAAAGATGTTGATGCTGGGAAAGATTGAAGGCAGGAGGAGAAGGGGACGACAGAGGGTGAGATGGTTGGTTGGCATCCCCGACTCTATGGACATGTGTTTGTGCAAGCTGCAAGATTTAGAGATGGACGAGGAAATCTGTCATTCTTCAGCCCATGAGGTAGCAAAGAGTCGGACAGGACTGAGTGACTGAACTGAACTGAAAATGCAATAAACCTAAATATATCTTGCTAATTTCAATGCATAATAAGCAATTCTTATAAAAGTATTCCTGTACAATAGGTCTATTAACTATTGTATAGGAACTAACTCAATAAATGGAAAGTTAAAATATTAAGGCAGATATGAAAGAAAATACCAACTAAAAATATTCTCAGCAAAATGCCTGCCTCCCTTACTAATTCAAATTTATCCAATTGTATATAATTTCTTCTTTTGAAATACACTTGATTTAGAATTATAAAAGTTTTGGGCATACACATACACTTTCAAAGCAAAACAAATTAGTGAAAAGGAAATGAGACTAAAGGCAAAGCTCATACACATCTGATTACTCCCTGCACATTGTAATGATATTAAACATAATCGCTTTTGGAAAACTAAACCCTGACCGTCAGTGTCACAGAGCCAAGACTGGAGTCCAGTGCTCCTTGCTGGAGGCTGGAGGACCAAGTCATGTATGTTTTAGCACCTATTATATTTTTTAAAATTAATGTTCATACAGTAAGCTTTTTTTTTTTTTTTTTGAGATTCTCTCTAGTAAACAAAGGTAAGTAGACTTCTGTTTCCTCATATCTTCATCCAAGGGGTCTGAAGTGTGCATATCATGTGCCAGGCACTGTGGTACTACATTATATAGGATAGGATAGACCAAGCTTCTGTGCTAATAGAGTTTATATGGTAGTTGTTCAGTCGCTAAGGTGAGGGCAAAGAAAAAGAAAAAACAAAATTCAAATTATATAATTTCACAATTAAAATTTTAATGTGTTATGAAAGAAAGGAACATAGTACCCTGAATGCTTTTAATGAGTGGTATATGTATGATCAGTGAATCTAGGGGAAATATTTCCCCCTAATCATGATGCTGAAGGGGAAGTTTAAAATATGAAAAACAGTGCACAGAGGGAGGGTGGGAGGAATTTGACTTTCAGACATAGGAAAAGCATGCATAAGCCCCAGTGTTATGTTAAAACACTGCTATGTTAAATGTCTAAAGGCAGACATTTTTAATATAGGCAATAACATGTGAGAAACTACAAAAAATACATGATTTATAATATTAACATCAGATAAAGTAAAATTCAAAGCACTGTGTAATGAGTTTAAAATTATATAAATTTAAAGCACAGTATTAAAATATGAGATAAACTATTAGGATTAGATACAACATTCATAAATCTACAATCATATTCTGCTTTGACTCAGTCACCTTCAGTATTTGATAAATGAAGAGGAAAAACACAAAGTTACAATGGCACAATAATTATTGCTGAATTACTGTTTTTATAATGAATGTTCTGTGATAAAACCAGGAAGTGTTTTCAAGTTTTCTTGAGAGATATTCAAGAGCAGTCACAAAGTAACTCGAAAATAGAAAGACTTGCTATATTCTGGAGGTAGATACCAATAACCATAAATAGCTTAGGCATCTTCAGAAAACAATAAAGCAAATATAAAAATGTGTAACAAATATTTAAAACTATTAATATAAAATTATTTAACAAACTAAATATTTTAAAAATCAAATTTAATTATAACTCATATTAAACAACAAAAATGCAAAAATAAAATTCAACATGTGGACCCAAAGAGTTCTGGCCAAAAGATAATGCATATAAATAATTAATGCATTGCTGAACAAAACAGATGAAAGAGAAAGAGAGAGAGAAAAAAAAAATCCAAGAAAGAGAAGGCAGAAAAGAGGGAAGAAAGAAGAAATGATTGTCGTTATGTTAATTTTAAATTAGTGTAGATTTTTTTCTGGTAGCAAATCCAATAAGCTCTATTGAATTTATTTACAAGTTTTTATAGTTTTATATTTAATAGACATATTTTATAAATTCCAAGGAACTATAAATATCCAAACTGAACACAAAAAATAAATCTGAATAAAAATAGTCTTGGTGCTAATAAAACCATTTTCAAAAATAATTTCTTCTCAAGATTACCTTAGGGTATGACGTTTCTATAAAGTGTATTTACTAACTCCCAAGAATTATATAATTCCTGTTATATTCAACATTGCTAGAATGTAGGTCAAGATGGAAACATGTCTATTCATTTTGTAAAGTCAGAAGAGATGCCAATTAATTGATAATAGCAGCAAAGTAAAACAAATTACAAGACACGTTCACTAATGACAGAAATTACAAATAAAATGCAAGTGAAATTCACAAGAATATTAAAATTATGATCATAGACAGGAATCCTCTTGGAATGAAAGAAGGGTTTGGTAGAAATTTGATTAAGAAATCAATTCACTTGATATATTAGAATATAAAATGAGAATGATAAATACAGCTTAAATCTGAAAACAGAATCTCACAAAATGCATCACATATTATTAAGTGCAATATACTCTTACTGACCTAGGAACCTATGAATAGAGGCACATTCTAATGTTAGAATTAACATTACTATTAACCCCCACATGTTAATAGAAATGTGCGTTAAATTTTTAACATTTAACAAAAGAAGGATAATAAATTAATAATCAAATAAGGGATTGTAATTGGTAATAAAAATTAATTTTGATGAACTGAACAATTTATTAAATCCAGAAACCAATATAAATTTATAAGTACTGTAAAATTGTAAATAAAATGATCAAAATTTGAAGATAAAATGTCACAAAGATTAACTTAAAATTACACATAAAAATAACAAGAGAGTTCAGTTAGGTGACAAGACACAAGATAAATACTCCAAGTGAGAATTAGAAGATACAATAAAATATTTTATTTATAATAACCCCAATGTGTAATATATCAATAATTTACTAAAATAAAAATGTATAGCAAATCAACTGTAACATTCATTAAAATTATACTAGATAGGACCCTACAGTATTCTTAGATCAAGAAGATAAATAATAGAAAAACATTCTGAAATTACTTAATTTAAAAATTTCATTTATCATTATTGTCTGTTTAGCACATGTTCTATTGATTGTACAAAGTTAGAATGCTCGTTACATTTAAAAAATTCTTTGAATTCAATCATACAGATAAAATAACCCTGTCTATTTTCCTTATGCAACTTTTCATTATTTTTATGATTTTTATATAAATGCACATGAATGGAGGTGTTTCTGATACAATATATAAAATGTAGCAAATAAGAATATATCATAACCTGTCTAGTGTAGTCTAAATCAGAGTACACTATTCCATCAGATAGATTTCTACTTTTTAAAAATACAGCTGCTGATTGTTCGTGAACTTAAACCTGATACCTACAGCAAAGACTAGTATAACTGATCGGGACTCAAATATTGTTTGTTGATCAGTCATGTAAATGTATGCACATACACATACATTTATACATATATGTGTGTGTGTGTGTGCGCGCATGTGTGTGCATGCATGTACACTGAGATGACCCACTTTTCATCTACTTGTTTCCATTAGCATACTGTCCTATAAGAGGTCTGAGAATGTTTAGAGCCATTGACATGTGTTACCAAAGCTGACTTCTGAAAGGTTGCTATGACTACCAGTTGTCCATGAAAGTTCATCCCGCCATACTCAGGGTGAATCATTGCTGCACATGTGTGTATGTGTACACACATATATGCAAGCTTACCAAATGTGAATAAATATTATCTCACATATATACTAGGTTTGCTTATAAATTATATTGACTATGTTAGCAAATATATAAATAAAACTTTCTTCTATTTATGTCCTTATCCATTATTTCTATTGGAATGTCATTTCATAATTTTTACACTTTTGACAGCTGCTTATATATTGGAATGCTTTTATTTTGTCACATCAGTTTATCCTTCATACAATATAAACAGCTATCTATAATAAACACAGGTTTGACAATGCCACTCATTTGCTTAAAAACATAATGCATGTACTTGTATGTGTGTGTGTGTGTTTGTGTAAGCTCAAAATCCTTAGCATAGCACACATGGGCTTCCACAATATGCCTGTGTCATCCTAAAGTCACATTACAAACATCAAGTCATTTTGAATCTCTTCATTGTTATACATGTTATACCTGCAGGAATACCCTCAATAAAATTCTTCACCTAATTTACTCTTGGTTGGCCTTCAAGTTCCAGCTTAGTTTTTTATCTATAGGTAGCCTTCCTGGAACCAAGAGTTGGGTTAAATGACACTATTTCTCTATATTTGGAATCCTGTGAAACATCTGTGGCATTCCATAATTTATCATACATAATCTCTCTCAAAATCCTTTCTTTATAATTAGACAATGAAAACTTCAGAGTTATAGACCTCCATTATTCAATGCTTATTCATGACTTAACTGAAATGTAAAATTCTTTTTGAAGATAATGTATATCTTATAATGAAGATGTGGTTCAATGGAACAGATGCCTAGACACTAGGAACTTTTATTAATGCCATTTTAGTAAATTGCCTTATTATGTAAATTAGGGACTTTCAGTTATGTTCAAATGATGGATGTCATGTTGTATGTGCCATTTCTATGATAAAATGCATGTGGAGGGTGAATATTACATAAACAACAGCAATATTGTCGTCTAGAATGGAGCAGCATGCTATAGTTCTGAAAAACTATTTTCCTTGGCTACTCATGTGTAAATTGCTTGGTCTTTCAACTAAGTAAGGTTTTGCTTAATCTTCTCTTTTGAAAGTATAAGGTTTGCACTAGTGCAAAACACTTTTTGATAAGCTACATTTATGTGAAGGTAATGTTTTAGCTAGCTGTCTTATTGACTGTTTCTCCATTTGAACTTAAAAAATTGACTTAACTTCAGAAGGCAAATGAAAAGGGCAAAGTCAAAAGAAAATATAGATAAAAATTTAATGTATCTGAAAAACTGTGTGGTTAGTCAAAATGTCTTGGAGTGTACATATGGTGAAGGAAATGAGACATTTAAAATATACTATTTTAGGGGTGGAAAGCTATAAAAGATATGCCAAATACACTGCCTTCCATATGCCAATTTCAAACCCAGTTTTAAGTGAAACTGCCACTCCTTTAGCACTGATTGAAGACAATAATCCAAGGACTACAGACTTCCAACCTAGTGTCTTGCATTAGTTGATTAGGCAATAGTGCCAAGATGACATTAAGGCATACAATCCAGAAACTAGCCAGGACTCCATGGTTTTAATCTCAATGAACTCATGAGGTAGAATAATAATATTCTTTTAGGGGAGGGTAATTTAAATCAGAAAATATGTTTCTGATTCAAGAAATTGTGAACACAAGAAACACTACAAAATCAAGAGAAATACAGAGGAATTGTAAGAATGCATAGCAAAAGGCACCATGACATAGAATTAGGACTGTGATAATTTGTGATAACGCAGATCAGGATTCAAGAAAATAAGAAAAGGAGGGAGACCTATGCAACCCATGGGAGAAGCAAGAGTCAATCATTGTCTGATTACGTAAAGTTGGTTTCTGGGTTCTGAAGGGAGATAAATCTCTGACTGTTTCATGTTGCCAGTTTAATGCTCATATATATTTTTAAACATCTTTGAACTTAAACAGATAGAGTATACTCTTGACAACCAAGTGAGTTGGATTGAAACCAAGACAATGTCAGAATTATTCCCATGTTGAGGAGAAATTGTCATTATATGAAGGTGATGTCACACAAAATACAGAAAACCCTAAAGACTCCACACAAAAACCTCTAGAACTGATAAATGAGTTCAGAACATAGGATATAAGATTAACAGAAATATGTTGCATTATTTAAAACAACAATGAAATATCAGAGAGAATACTAACAAACAACCTCTATTAAAATTGCATCAAAAATAAAATATTTAGGAATAAACCTTGCCAAGGAGGTAAAAGATTTAAATGATAAGAACTACAAAACATTAATAATGCTAACTGAAGATGAGTCAAAGAAATGGAATGGTATCCCATGCTCTTGGATTGGAAGACTTAATATTGCTAAAATGGCCAAACTACTCAGAGAAATTTACAGATAATGCAATACTTATCAAAATACCCATGACATTTTCCACAGTATTAGAACAAATAAACTTTATATGGAATCACAAAAGGCTCAGAATTGTCAAAGCAATCTTGAGGTATAAAACAAAGCAGGGGGCATAAGCAACTGAGACTTCAGACAATACTACAGAGCTACAGTAATTAAAATGGTATGGCAGAAAACAGACATATGGATCAATGGAACAGAATAGAGAGCCTGGAATAAGCCTACATGCCTGTGGACACTTAATCTTTGACAAAGGAGGCAAGAATGTACAGTGAGGAAAAGCAGTCTCTTCAGCAAGTGGTTTTGGGAAAGTTTGATAGCTTCATGTCAATCAATGAAGTTAGAACACACCCTTGCACCATACAAAAAAATGAACTCAAAGTGACTTAAATATAAAATAAGACTTAAATATAAGATAAGACAGTATAAAACTCCTAGGAGAGAACACAGGCAAAACATTCTCTGACATGAATTGTACCAATGTTTCCTTAGGTCAGCCACCCAAGGCAATAGAAATAAAAGCAACAATAAGCAAATGGGACATAATTAACCATTTGCACAGCAGTGGAAAACATAAACAAACACAAAAAGACAACATGGAGGCTGAGAGAAAATATTTGCAAATGATGTGACCAAACAAGGGCTTAATTTTCAACATATACAAATGGCTCCCACAATTCAACAACAACAACAACCCAATCAAAAACTTGACAAAAGACTTAAATCGACATTTCTCCAGAGAGGAAATACCCATGGCCAATAGGCACATGAAAAGATGCTCTATAGCTAATTATTAGAGAAATGCAAATCAAAACTACAACAAGATATCACCTTATGTGAGTCAGAATGGTCATCATTACAAAGTCTACAAATAATGAATGCTGCAGAGGTTGTGGAAAATCCCACACTGTTGATGGTTTTGTAAACTGGTGCAACCACCATGGAAAGCACATGAAGGTTCCTCAAAAACTAAAAGTTACCGTATGATTCAGCAATCCCACTCCTGGGCATTCACCCAGGCAAAAGTATAATGTTAAAACATACACGCACCCCTACATTAACAGAAGCAGCCCTATGTTCAATAGCCCTGGAAATGGAAGCAATCTGAATTTCCATCAACAGATGAATGGAGAAAGAAAATATCTGTATATCTGTATATATCTGTACATATATATATATATATGTGTGTGTGTGTGTGTGTGTGTGTGTATACACACTGTAATATTACTCAGCCATTAAAAAGAATGGAAAAAGAAAAAAAAAAGCCATGGAAAGAATGAAAAAAGGCTATTTGTAGCAACATGGATGAACCTAAAGATTACCATAGTAAATGAAGTAAATCAGAAACACAAAAACAAAAATATATTATGACTTATATGTAGAATCTAAAACATGACACAAATGAGCATATCTTTCAAACAAAAAGCGACATGCCCTCGCCTCTGTTGCTGCTGCTAAGTCGCTTCAGTCGTGTCTGACTCTGTGCTACCCTATAAAGGGCAGCCCACCAGGCTTCCCCGTCCCTGGGATTCTCCAGGCAAGAACACTGGAGTGGGTTGCCATTTCCTTCTCCAATGCAGGAAAGTGAAATATGAAAGTGAAGTCGCTCAGTCATGTCTGACTCTTAGCGACCCCATGGAGTGCAGCCTACGAGGCTCCTCCGTCCACGGGATTTTCCAGGCAAGAGTACTGGAGTGGGGTGCCATCATCTTCTCAGAAAAAAAAAAAAAAATACGGAAGATATATAAAGCAGACTTGTGTTTGCCAAGGGGGTGAGGGGATGCAGGAGGGAAGCATCAGGAATTTGGGATTAGGCAGTATAAGAGGTTACATAGATGATGGATGAATGAAGCGAGAAACTACAAGAGTAAGTGAAACAGAAGGGGATCATTAGGATCGTGTTGTACACCACACAGTGTGAGTGTAACAGATTGCTTTCTAAGCAAACTTCAAGAAAATCTTTCTAACATCTTCTTGTCCAGACTGCCAATACTTAAGCTTCTCCTAATATAGAATATCTAAGCCTACTAAACTCAGGAAGTGACTTGATTTTTGAGAATTCTTCACAGAAATGACTGGCTGTCCTCTTTACATAACAAACAATAACAGTGACATCATTAAAAATAGTGGGTAATTAGCTACAGATATACAAGAGAAAAACTTTGCCTTCTAATTAATTCATTTACACACCCTACTATTTTAAGTAGGTAGCCAATTTACTTTTTCTTTTGCTTTAACTTCATCATCTAGACTATAGACAATGGGATGAACTAGATAATTTTAAAAATAAAGTGATTATAGCACATTTTAAGTAGCACCTGGCACATGATGTTATGTATGTATATATCTATATCTATCTCTTAAGTAGAATGCAAGATCAGCATACTTATAGAAATTAAGTTAATAAAGATGTTGCCAAAACAAAACATTGCATAAAAGCATATTCTAACCTATCATTAGGGCTACCTGAGGACTCTCTGTATCATCATAAGTGAGGACAAAGTTTTAGGAAAATAGAAGACTTGTGTATTAACATCATATGTGCAAAGAAAAAGTTAAAGATAGTAGACTTTAAAGCTCTAGCAATGAATCTCAGTTTTTATAAAAGAGTATTATTTCTAGCAATTTTTACTACTCCTCTCATATTCTGAACTCCCCACTATGGAATAGGTCTTCACATATGCATATTTAATATATTTTATATTTTATAATGTATTTTTGGAAAAGGAAATGGCAACCCACTCCAGTATTCTTGCCTGGATAATCCCATGGACAAAGGAGCCTGGTGAGCTACAGTCCATGGGGTCACAAACAGTTGAACAAGGTTGAAGTGACTGAGCACACACAATATATTTTAAATACTAAAATGTAGACCTAATTATATTTAAATATGGTATAAATAAAATATATATATTCTTTGAAGGAAATTGACTAAAAAGTTACTTATCATTCAGATAAGATTTTTAGATAAATATTTTGTGAAAGAAGTTACACAGTACAACTACATACCACAAATGCATTAAATACCATGATATTTAAAGCATTCTGGTTGAATATATAAGTTTATACTTCAATTACATTTGTTTATCTTTAAAGACATTATAAAATATGTTAGTGGCAGGGCAATAAGAGGCAGCAGACAGCTAAACAGGATAATCACAGAAGTAGGTCATAAACTTAACATCAAAAATTACTAGCCGTCACCAGATTAAAAAGATTATGTTGGACTTCACACTGCCTGAGAAAGTGTTCATGTAGAAAATGCATGATGTCTCATAAAATAAGCTGGTTATAAATTAATAGGTGTTAACTTCTTCTGGAAAAGCTTTCTAAAGAAATGCATGAAATATAGCAGAAAATAAGACAGCATGAGGATTTTAGGAGCATGTATTGAGTGAAATAATTTCAATTGCTTAGAATAATGTCTAGGACATGCACACACACGTGAATGTGTATGGACACATATATGTTTATATACATATGTACACACATTTTCAGTTAAACATACAGAGAAATATACCTTCAAAGATAAGAACTTTATGTTGTTGCTGTCAGTCGCTAAGTCATATCCAACTCTATGAGACCTCACGGACTGTAGCACTCCCTGCTTCCCTGTCCTCCACTAATTCACAGAGTTTGCTCAAATTCACACCTATTAAGTTGCTGATGTTATCCAAGCATCTCATCCTCTGCCACCCCATTCACCTTTTGCCTTCAATCTTTCCCAGCATCAGGGTCTGCTCTTTACATCAAGTGGCCAAAGTATTGGAACTTCAGCCCTAAAAACAGTCCTTCCAATAAATAGTCAGGGTTGATTTCCTTTAGGATTCACTGTTTGATCTCCTTGCATCCATGGGACATTAAAGAGTCTTATCCAGCAACGCAATTCAAAAGCATCAATTCTTTGACATGAAGCCTTTTTTATGAACCAACTCTCACATTTGTACAGAACTAATGGAAAAACCATGGATTTAACTATACGGACCTTTGTTGGCAAAGTGACATCTCTGCTTTTTAATACACTATCTAGTTTGTCAGACTTCCAGGTGGCTCAGATGGTAAAAGCATCTGCCTACAATGAGGGAGACCCGGGTTCGATCCGTGGGTCAGGAAGATCTGCTGGAGAAGGAAATGGCAACCCACTCTAGTACTCTTGCCTGGAAAATGCCATGGATGGAGGAGCCTGGTAGGCTACAGTCCATGGGGCCATGAAGAGTTGGACCCAACTGAGCGACTTCACTTCACTTGACTTCAGGTTTGTCATAGCTTTCCTTTCAAGGAGCAAGTGTCTTTTGATTTCATGGCTCAGTCGCAGTCCACATTGATTTCAGAACCCAAGAAAATAAAACCTTTCACCCCCTCCACTTTTTCCCCTTCTGTTTGCCATAAGTGATGGGACGAAATGCCATAATCTTATTTATTTATTTATTTTTTGAATGTTGAGTTTCAAGCCAGTTTTTTCATTCTCCTCTTTCACCTTCATCAAAGGCTTTTAAGTTCCTCTTCTGTTTCTGGCGATTATAGTGGTATCATCTGTGTATCTGAAGTTGTTGACATTTCTCCTGGCAAACTTGAATCCAACTTATGATTCATCCAACCTGGCATTTTGCGTAATGTACTCTGCATATACGTTAAATAAACAGGATGAAAACATGCAGCCTTGTCATAATCCTTTCCCAATTTTGAACTAGTTTGTTGTTCCATGTATGATTCTAGCTCTTGTTTCTTGACCTGTATACAGGTTTCTCAAGCTACAGATAACGTGGTCTGATACTTCCATCTCTTTAAGAATTTTCCACAGTTTGTTGAGATCCACACAATTAAAGGCTTTAGTGTAGTCAATGAAGCAGAAGTAGATGTTTTACTGAAAATCATTTGCTTTCTCCATGACCCAATGAATGTTGGCAGTTTGATCTCTGGTTCCTCGGTTTATAACCCAACTTATCCATCTGGAAGTTCTCAGTTTATGTACTGCTGAAGTCCAGCTTAAATGACTTTAAGCATAATTTTGCTAACATGTGAAATGAGTGCAAATGTACAGTAATTTGAATATTCTTTATCATTGACCTTCTTTGGGATTGGAGTGAAAACTGACCTTTCCCAGTCCTGTGGTCACTGATGAGTTTTCCAAATTTGCTGCCTTATTGAGTGTAGTACTTGAACAGCATCATCTTTTAGGATTTTAAATAGCTCAACTGGAATTCCATCACCTCCACTAGCTTTGTTCTTGGTAATGATTTCTAAGGCACACTTGACTTCACATTCCAGGATGTCTGACTCTAGGGTAGTTACCATACCATCATGGTTATCAGGTCATTAAGGCCTTTCTTGTATAGTTCTGTGTTTTCTTGCCACCACTTCTTAATATTTTCTGCTTCCATTAGGTCCTTACTGCTTCTGTCCTTTATCATGCCCATGCTTGCATTAAATGTTCCCTTGCTAACTCCAACTGTTTTGAAGACATCTTTAGCTTTTCCCATTCAACTGTTTCCCTCTATTTTTTGCTTTGTTCATTTAATAAGGCCTTTTTAATCTCTCCTTGCTATTCTCTGGAACTCTGCATTCAGTTGGGTATGTTTTTCCCTTTCTCCCTTGCCTTTCACTCCTTCTTTCCTCAGCTATTTGTAAAGCCTTCTCAGGCAACCACTTTGTCTTCTTGCATTTCTTTTTCTTTGGGATTGTTTTGGCCACTGTCTCCTGTACAGTGTTACAAACCTCCACCCATAGTTCTTCAGGCACTCTGCCTACCAGATCTAATCTCTGGAATCTTTTCATCATTTCCATTGTATAATCATAAGGGATTTCATTTAGGTGTAACCTCAATGACCTAGTAGTTTTACCTGCTTTCTTCAATTTAAGCTTACATTTTGCAATAAGAAGCTCATGATATGAGCCATAGTCATCTCCAGGTCTTGTTTTTGTTGACTGATTGTATAGAGCTTCTTCATTTTTGGCTGCAAAGAACATAATCATTCTGATTTCTGCAGTGACCATTTGGTGATGGCCATGTGTAGAGTTGTCTCTTGGGTTGTTGGAAAAGGGTGTTTGCTGTGACCAGCGTCTTCTGTTTACAAAGCACTGCTAGTCTTTGTCTTGGTTCATTTTGTAGTCCAAGACCAAACTTGCTATTACTCCAAATATCCCTTGACTCTCTGCTTTTGCCTTCTAATCCTCTGATGAAAAGGGCATCTTGTTTGTTGCTAGTTCTAGAAGCTGCTGTAGTTTTTCATAGAACTGATCAGCTTCAGCTTCTTTGGAATCAGTGGTTGGGGCATGGACTTGAATTACTGTTATATTGAATGATTTGCCATGGAAACAAACTGAGATCTTTCTGTCATTTTGAGGTTGTACCCAAGTATTGCATTTCAGACTCTTGTGTTGATAATGAGGGCTACTCCCTTTCTTTGAAGGGATTCTTGCCCACAATAGTAGATATAGTGATCATCTGAATTAAATTCGTCCATAACTGTCCATTTTTAGTTCATTGATTTCTAAGATGTCCTATGTTCAATCTTGCCATTTCCTCCTTGACCACATCTAATTTGCCTTGATTCATGGACCTAACATTCCAGGTTCTTATACAATATTGCTCTTTATAGCACTAAACTTTACTTTCACTACCAGACACATCCATAGTTGAACATCTTTCCTGCTTTAACCCAGCCACTTCATTCTTCTGGAACTAGTAGTAATTGCCCTCTGCTCTTCCCTGATAGCATGTCAGACAACTTCAGACCTGGGCACTCATCTTCTGGTATCATATTTGTTATCTTTTCATACTGTCCATGGGGTTCTTGAGGCATGAATACTGTAGTGAGTTGCCATTTCCTTTTCCAGTGGACCATATTTTGTCAAAAATCTTCACTATGACCCAACCATCTTGTGTGACCCTGTACAACATGGCTTGTAACTTCATTGTGTTATGCAAGCCCATGCAATATGACAAGGCTGTGATCCAGAGGGGAATAACCTTATGTTATTACTCAAAATGAAGCACCTTGCAGCAGTAATATGGTTCATATATATTGCTTTTTTAATGAAGAGAAATAGTTTATCATTTGAGTATACACACTGTGAAGAGATATTTACATCTTTTCAGACAGTCTTTGTCAAATATGAAAAGTCTTATTAGCCAGCCAATGGCAAGTTTCATAGTAAATTCAATTTGTCTTTTTTAAAATTTGGTTCAAGTGTTTGCATTGTATTGAATAAAGCAAATTCCATATTACTTTTTATTTACTTTTAAACACAGCAGTTCCAGGCTTGCCACCATTAAACAATAATGTAAAACCTAACATTCTCAATCTGTTAAGTCCCCACCCTACGGCCCTAAAACCATAAGTACTTGGTTAAAAGGATGACTAATCCTGGATCTGAAATTTTCTTTCTGAAAGTACTTTAAATACATCTTAGTTCTCATACAGTTTTATAATAGAGAACCCAAATATGTGTTACACAGTAAGAAATTCAATGTAAAAATATTAATTGGAGGATTATAAACTAACAATGAATTTTTATAAAGGAATTTCAGCTTAATCATGGAAGAACTTGTTATCAAATTACAAACTATCCTGGTGGTCCCAAGATGAGTTAACTGTACATGGCATGTCCAGCTTTTTCATTGAGTCATTTGTTGAATAAGATTATTTGCACTGGCCATTTCAGTGTTAACCTGACATCTTTCCTAGCATTTTTCTGGTATAGAATAATTTTCCTTCTTTCTGATGTAATTCTAAAAGTAGTAGTTATTTTTTAAAAAAAGCACAAGTTTCTTTGTTTTGCTCTATGTTTTCCTAGTTATTAGAATTTATCTACCTGTTTTAAAAATATTATTTAGATGAACAAAGTGAAACTTGAGGTGGTTTAGTTTGTAAATGATATAACTGATAAGGGATTAATATCCAACATACAACTCGATATCAAAAAACAAACAACCAGAAAAATCAAACCCAAACAAACAAAAAACAAAAGCAGCCATATTTAAAAAAAAAATGGGCAGAAAAACTGACTAGATATTTTTCCAAAGGAGAAATGCAAATATGAAAAAATGCTAAATATTGCTAATCATCAGGGAAATGCAAATCAAAACAATGAGATATCACCTCATAGCTCAGAAAGGCTGTCATCAAAAAGAACACAAATAACAAAAGTGGGGAGGATTTGGAGAAAAGAGAACTCTCATTCACTGTTGGTGGGTATGTAATTGATGCAAATCACTGTAGAAAACAGTTTGAAAAACTAAAAATGGGACTACCACATGACTTAGCAATTCCACTCCAGGATACATACCCAAAAAACAAAAATTCTAATTTGAAAAGATATATGCACCCCACTATTTATAACAACATTATTTACAATGACTATGATATGGAAGCTATCTAAATGCCCATGAAAAGCTGAACAGATAAAGAAGATGTAGTATATATACACGTACAATGGAATATACTCAGGCATTAAAGAGTGAAATTTTGCCATCTGCAGCAACATGGATGGACTTAGTGGGCATTATGCTAAGTGAAGTAAGTCAGACAGAAAAAGATAAATACTGTGTGATATCACTTATATGTGGAAACTGAAAAATACAAAATAATAGTGAATACTTGCAAAAAGAAGCTGATTTACATGATACAGAGCACAAACTAGTGGTTATCAGTGGAGGGGAGGGGCAATATAGGGATTAGGGAGTGGGAGACAGAAAACATTGCAAGTAAGATAAGTTCAAGAATATAATTGTATAACATAGGGAATATAACCAATATTTGTAATATTATATATTATAATGTATTTGCAATAAGTATAAATGGAAAATAACCTTAAAAATTGTGCATGTATATATATATATATATATAGTATATATATGTATGTATATTATGTATGTATTATATACATACATACATAATATACATACATACACACACACACACACACATACACACATATGGGCTTCCCCAGTGTAAAAAAAATATCTTCCTATCAATGCAGGAGAAGCAAGAGACATGGGTTCAATCAGTGAGTCAGGAAGGTACCCTGGAGTAGAAAGCGGCAACCTCCTCCAGCATTCTTGCCTTGGAGAATTCCATGCACAGAGGAGTCTAGAGGGCTACATACAGTCCATGGGGTTGCAAAAGAGTCAGACACAACTTAGCCACTGATCACACACATACATTTAAATTAAAAGTTAAAAAAAAAGTTTAGTAGTATATTTAAAGAGAGAGGATGATGTAATGAAATCAGAAAACTGTCTCAAGTTATCCACAGGTTTTGCTTTTCTATTTTCTTTCTTTCTTTCTTTTTTTAATCTATGCTTCTTACAGTTACAGTTACAGTTCAGTCGCTCAGTCCCGTCTGACTCTGCGATTCCATGGACTGCAGCACACCAGGTCTCCCTGTCCATCACCAACTCCCGGAGTTTACTCAAACTCATATCCATTGAGTCGGTGATGCCATCTAACCATCTCACCCTCTGTCGTCCCCTTCTCCTCCTGTCCTCAATCTTTCCCAGCATCAGGGTCTTTTCCAATGAGTCAGCTCTTTGCATCAGGTGGCCAAAGTGTTGGAGTTTCAGTCCTTCCAATGAATATTCAGGACTGATTTACTTGAGGATGGAATGGTGGGATCTCCTTGCTGTCAAAGGGACTCTCAAGAGTCTTCTCCAACACCATAGTTCAAAAACATCAATTCTTTGGGGCTCAGCTTTGTAGTCCAAATCTCACATCCATAAATGACTACTGGAAAAACCATAGCCTTGACTAGATGGACATTTGTTGGCAAAGTAATGTCTCTGCTTTTTAATATGCTGTCTAAGTTGGTCATAACTTTTCTTCCAAGGAGTAACTGTCTTTTAATTTCATGGCTGCAGTCACCATCTGCAGTGATTTTGGAGCCCCCAAAATAAAGTCTGCCACTGTTTCCACTGTTTCTCCATTTGCCATGAAGTGATGGGACCTTGTCTTATTAAGACTCCTGGTCATGATGCTACCTGATTTTAAATCTCTACCCTTTTAGGAGCCTAACATTTTGCCCATCGAGTTATTGTCCTCACTAGTTTTAAATGCCTGAAGTTGAGATTGAGAAACAAAATTCTTTCTCATCATGTTAGAAGGGAAAATTAAAGCCTGAAGAAGTGATATCACTTTCTAAAATCAGGTAAAGAAATCACCTCTACACATTAAGATTAGAAATTTGGAGTTACTGCCCATATTACTTTAAATCCACTGTCTTCTTCATCTGAAACATCGTTGCTATTCTTGCCAGCTGAATCACTACCTCAAATTGTCACTGGAGAAACAAATGCTGGAAAATTATGCAAGAAAGAAACTTCTCTGTTCTCCTCTGAGTCTATCTTTCCTCTCCCCTCCTTTCCTGTCCCCATTCCAACTAATACAGATTCTGTATTGATAAGAGAGAACAATGCCAGCTGCCTTTCTTCATTCCATTGTCAGCACTGAGAAAAGGGCAGAACAAACAACAGACAGCCGCAGTACTCGAGCTGCTACAGTGACTGGCACAGAGAAGAGAAGAACGGGGCCAAAGATGCTGAGAGGGAAGTGACAGGAAGAGAAGTAAACTAGGCCAAGTAGCAGCAGTGTAGCCAACCATGCTACATGAACAGTGAACTTGGCACCGAAACGTGAGGCATTTTCAGCCGAAGCCTTCTGATATGACAAGGACTCCACTCATGTAACCTCTAATTATTGCTCACTCTTGGAAATATGATGCTGTTAGGCATGACTTTGTGAATGTGATATAAAAATGGTTTCCCTCCCATATATGAGTATGTATTTTTAAACTACCATTCACTATGAAATTTGTCTTTCCCACTCTCTACAAGATGGAGTGATAAAGGAAAATGATATGATTTGAATACAACTCTGAAATCTTATGTTCCAAGAGCATTTTTTCAAACATAAGCATAAAATATTTCTTGTGACTGAGATCAAAAAGGGAATTAAGCCTCACAGGAGCTACAGACCGTATAAGATATAAGAGTAAACAAACTGTCAGTTGTTATACATGCTGATAAAAGTATAAGCAATCCCTAAATAAATCTGAAACTCAAAATAGTTTTCTGTTAAACAAAATATAAAATATTTAATCTGTAACTCTTTCTTGAATAGTCCTATTCCTAGATTTTTCACTTTTACCCATTTTTACCATTACATAATTTTAGCCATTTTTCAATATATTTAAGGAAATATTAAATTTATTTATTTTTAAGGAAATATTAAATTTAAATATTTAATTTAAAGCTAAAAATTAATGACCCAGAATAATAACAATATCAGTAACCAGAACACATTTATTGAGTCCTTGTTATGTGCTAGACACTGTGCCAAGTATCTTTGAATATTGGATTCATTAAAATTTCATTTATACCAACATCTCTAATTGAGCTAATTTCTCTAAAAATTTTTAAAAAGCAAAATAGAGTAACCATGTGCTAAAAATATGAAACTAACCAAATAATCTGGAGTAAAATAATTTATTCTAAAAATAAATTGATGAGCAGAGTCCCCACTTATTTAAGTATCAAACAAAATATACTCAGATTAGTCTCTAGCCAGAATTGTGTACTGGCCAACACTGCACCAACTGGTACGAAGTGAAAGTTGCTCAAGGGCCACAAAACATAAAACTGGCAGTAGATCATCTTTTAACTGTTATCATAATAGAGTCTTTTCACTGTCAGTTTTGCTCTAATTTGTTGGTTACAAATTAATAGGCATAAACAGCCTAAGGCATAATTTAGTTCTTGACTATTTTAATATGATTATTTATTACAAAAATAATATTTTCTGAATGTTTTCTTCTTAGAGGTTCAAATAGACTGATAAATCAAGTAACACTAATCTTTTGAGAAATGCCATTATGCCAAACACTTATCAAAGATGAGAAAAGGAAGATGATCCAACCTTATACTGAACGGTCACGTTAGCTATGTTCCAGCAGCACACTGAAACAAATTTTCACAATATGTATTCCATATTGAGATTAAACAATCAACACACAAGACTATTGGTTTTATAAACTATGTTGTCAATTTGAATTCAGTTAATCCTACCCAGCTAAGAAAAAAATTACTCACATGTTTACTACATATGAACAATGAAATCTAGCAAAAAAAAAAAAATTGGGGGGTATATCTCTAAGTTAATTGCTAAATAATGATTGTACTATGCTGTGCTAAATTGCTTCACTTATGTCCTAACTTTTTGCAACCCTTTGGACTGTAGCATACCAGGCTCCTCTCTCAATGGGATCCTGGCAAGATTACTGGAGTGGGTTGCCATGCCCTCTTTCAGGGCATCTTCCTGACCCCAGGATCGAACCTGCATCTCTAAAGTCCCCTGCATTGGCAAGCAGGTTCTTTACCACTAGCACCACCTGGGAAGACCAAATAACTTTTTTTCCTTTGCTGAAATATAGCATGTAAATAAACCCTAATTTGACTTTCGCTGTTCTCAAAGTTCAATGCCTCCCTTAATCTGCTTCTACCTAATAATACATTCTCACCATGTACTGCAAATTCTCAACAAATCTTTTTATGAGTATATTACACAAAGTTAATAAAACCCACCACGTACTTCATGACTCTTCCCTGAGTTGACACACTTTTAAGTCTCCAACGGTACAATTATTACTACAGCCACCAAAGAGTAACTCAAATGTCATCACCTCAATAAAGATTATGCAATGCAACTCAGTTGGAATTTGATATTTCTGGAGCTGCAATCCTATCACATTTGGCTTGTGTCTTTATTACAGCAATTATGTTATTCTACCATGTATTGTAGCTGTCCTTTACTTCTAACTCCACCAAATTATAGCCTTTCAGAAGGTTCAGAGCTATCTTATTCAGTGTTAGCTATATTCCAGCAGCATATTTCTTTGTGTGTGTTCTTTCCTCAGTGAATATTTCCTAGGTGAAAACACAAACCAGCAAATCTATTGTTCTCTGTATGTTTTTTGTTTGCCTTACAATGAAACCTGTTAACTTTATAAACTTTGTAAATATCCCTTTTTGAACAGACATGAGACAACAAATAAATTTGGAGTAATGCTGAAATAGTATTCATGTACTTGGGAAAGTGACAGCTTCACACATATTTAAATTATGTAAATAAAATTACAGCCATTGTAAAAAGTATTTAAATTAAATTAATTCAGCTACCATGGAAACACAGATGTAATTAAAAGGCACATAAAATGAAACTCTATTATTTTAAAGTGTTAAGTACATGGCAGGTTCTTCCTAAAAAACTTCTGAATATATGGCCATTCAATGTTTCTCTAATATGTGTAACTGCTGCTTTCCAAGGCGTATGCAAAACCAAATCAAATAGATAATGTCAAAATGCTTTCCAAAGGGGCTAAAACTGATGGATAATGAGTCTTAATTTTTCAAATCTCATCAAGTCTTGGTGTTATGCAGCTTTTTAATTTTTGGTATTCTAGTGGATGTAAAATGGTGTTTCTCTGTGATTATAAAGTGTGCTTTCCTTGAAAAGTAATGAGGATTCACATATTTTCTTAATATATATTGGCACATCATCATGCCTTTTGTCTGAAAAGTCTTTTTAAAAGTACTGCCTAGTTTATTTGTTTTTATTTTTTTCCCATTTATTTTTATTCATTGGAGGCTAATGACTTTACAATATTGTAGTGTTTTTTTGCCATACATTGACATGAATCAGCCATGGATTTACATGTGTTCCCCATCCTGGTCCCCCCTCCTGCCTCCCTCTCCATCCCATCCCTCTGGGTCTTCCCAGTGCACCAGCCCTGAGCACCCATCTCATGCATCCAACCTGGGCTGGTGATCTGTTTCACCCTTGATAGTATACTTGTTTCAATGCTGTACTCTCTGAACATCCCACCCTCGCCTTCTCCCACAGAGTCTAAAAATCTGTTCTGTACATCTGTGTCTCTTTTTCTGTTTTGCATATAGGGTTATCATTACCATCTTTTTAAATTCCATATATATGCATTAGTGTACTGTATTGGTGTTTATCTTTCTGGCTTACTTCACTCTGTATAATGGGCTCCAGTTTCATCCATCTCATTAGAACTGGTTCAAATGAATTCTTTTTAATGGCTGAGTAATATTCCATAGTGTATATGTACCACAGCTTCCTTATCCATTTGTCTGCTGATGGGCATCTAGGTTGCTTCCATGTCCTGGCTATTATAAACAGTGCTGCGATGAACATTGGGGTGCACGTGTCTCTTTCAGATCTGGTTTCCTCTGTGTGTATGCCCAGGAGTGGGATTGCTGGGTCGTATGGAAGTTCTATTTCCAGTTTTTTAAGGAATCTCCACACTGTTCTCCATAGTGGCTGTACTAGTTTGCATTCCCACCAACAGTGTAAGAGGGTTTCCTTTTCTCCACAGCCTCTCCAGCATTTATTGCTTGTAGACTTTTGGATAGCAACCATCCTGACTGGCGTGTAATGGTACCTCATTGAGGTTTTGATTGGCATTTCTCTGATACTGAGTGATGTTGAGCATCTTTTCATGTGTTTGTTAGCCATCTGGATGTCTTCTTTGGAGAAATGTCTGTTTAGTTCTCTGGCCCATTTTTTGATTGGGACATTTAGTTTTCTGAAATTGAGCTGCAGGAGTTGCTTGTATATTTTTGAGATTAGTCCTTTGTCTGTTTCTTCATTTGCTATTATTTTCTCCCATTCTGAAGGCTGTCATTTCACCTTGCTTATAGTTTCCTTTGTTGTGCAAAAGCTTTTAAGTTTAATTATGTCCCATTTGTTTATTTTTGCTTTTATTTCCAATATTCTGGGAGGTGGGTCATAGAGGATCCTGCTGTGGTTTATGTTGGAGAGTGTTTTGCCTATGTTCTCCTCTAGGAGTTTTATAGTTTCTGGTCTTACATTTAGATCTTTAATCCATTTTGAGTTTATTTTTGTGTATGGTGTTAGAAAGTGTTCTAGTTTCATTCTTTTACAAGTGGTTGACCAGTTTTCCCAGCACCACTTGTTGAAGAGGTTGTCTTTTTTCCATTGTATATTCTTGCCTCCTTTGTCAAAGATAAGGTTTCCATAGGTTCATGGATTTATCTCTGGGCTTTCTATTTTGTTCCATTGATCTATATTTCTGTCTTTGCACCAGTACCATACTGTCTTGATGACTGTGGCTTTGTAGTAGAGCCTGAAGTCAGGCAGGTTGATTCCTCCAGTTCCATTCTTCTTTCTCAAGATTGTTTTGGCTATTCGAGGTTTTTTGTATTTCCATACAAATTGAGAAATTATTTGTTCTAGTTCTGTGGAAAATACCATTGGTAGCTTGATAGGGATTGCATTGAATCTATAGATTGCTTTGATTAGTATACTCATTTTCACAGTATTGATTCTTCCAATTCATGAAAACGGTATGTTTCTCCATCTATTTGTGTCCTCTTTGATTTCTTTCATCAGTGTGTTATAGTTTTCTATGTATAGGTCTTTTGTTTCTTTAGATAGATATACTCCTAAGTATTTTATTCTTTTTGTTGCAATGGTGAATGATATTGTTTCCTTAATTTCTCTTTCTGTTTTCTTATTGTTAGTGTATAGGAATGCAAGGGATTTCTGTGTGTTAATTTTATATCCTGCAACTTTACTATATTCATTGATTAGCTCTAGTAATTTTCTGGTAGAGTGTTTAGGGTTTTCTATGTAGAGGATCATGTCATCTGCAAACAGCGAGAGTTTCACTACTTCTTTTCCTATCTGGATTCCTTTTATTTCTTTTTCTGCTCTGATTGCTGTGGCCAACACTTCCAAAACTATGTTGAATAGTAGTGGTGAGAGTGGGCACCCTTGTCTTGTTCCTGATTTCAGGGGAAATGCTTTCAATTTTTCACCATTGAGGGTGATGCTTGCTGTGGGTTTGTCATATATAGCTTTTATTATGTTGAGGTATGTTTGTTCTCCTCCTGCGTTCTAGAGAGTTTTTATCATAAATGGATGTTGAATTTTGTCAAAGGCTTTTTCTGCGTCTAGTGAGATAATCATATGGTTTTTATCTTTCAATTTGTTAATGTGGTGTATTACATCGATTTGTGGATATTAAAGAATCCTTGCATTCCTGGGATAAAGCCCATGTGGTCATGATATATGATCTTTTTAATATGTCATTGGATTCTGTTTGCCAGAATTTTGTTAAGGATTTTTGCATCTATGTTCATCAGTGATATTGGCCTGTAGTTTTTTTTTTTTGTGTGTGTGTGGCATCTTTGCCTGGTTTTGGAATTAGGGTGATGGTGGCCTCATAGAATGAGTTTGGAAGTTTACCTTCATCTGCAATTTTCTGGAAGAGTTGGAGTAAGACAGGTGTTAGCTCTTCTCTAATTTTTTGGTAGAATTCAGCTGTGAATCCATCTGGTTCTGGGCTTTTGTTTGCTGGAAGATTTCTGATTACAGTTTTGATTTCTGTGCTTGTGATGGATCTATTAAGATCTATTTCTTCCTCGTTCAGTTTTGGAAAGTTATACTTTTCTAGGAATTTGTCCATTTCTTCCAAGTTGTCCATTTTATTGGCATAGAGCTGCTGGTAGTAATCTCTTATGATCCTTTGTATTTTAGTGTGTCTGTTGTGATCTCTCCATTTTCATTTCTAATTTTGTTGATTTAGTTCTTCTCCCTTTGTTTCTTGATGAGTCTGGCTGACGGTTTGTCAATTTTGTTTATCTTTTCAAAAAACCAGCTTTTAGCTTTGTTGATTTTTGCTATGGTCTCTTTTGTTTCTTTTGCATTTATTTCTGCCCTAATTTTTCAGATTTCTTTCATCAGTTGTTTCCCCTATATCTACCTGCCTATCTCCCTATCTATCATTGCATTAATCAATCTATCTATGATACTAAGTTCTTATTAGTTTTTTAAGTTGGCAATATCTTGAGGGCAAATTCTTATGAATAGAACTTCTTAAATTTAATTTTATCTTACTGTTTTTATGTTATTTTTTCTGTCTTTGAACCATATCCCTAAAATTATATTATGATATTAATATTAGCATGACCATAATTAGCTGCTTTCCTGGGCCAGCAATGTGGGAGACCTGGGTTCAATCCCTGTGTTGGGAAGATCCCCTGGAGAAGGGCATGGCAACCCACTCCAGAATTCTTGCCTGGAGAATCCTCATGAGCAGAGGAGCCTGGCATGCTACAATCCATGGGGTCACAAAGAGTTCAACATGACTGAGCAACGAAGCACAGCACAACCATAATTAGCACAATTTTGGATGTAATATATACATATATGTATCTATATAGTCTTTACTTAAGTATCTTTATAATAATTACATTAGAAAATAACACATCTTTTTTACTCAATGTATGGTATAACCTCATTCTTCTGAATCCAAACATTACCTAAAAACACATTTTGACTTTCTTTAGGCATATAGTTCAGATAAAAACAGAAACATTTTATGTTGGTGATGGACAGGGAGGCCTGGCGTGCTGCGATTCATGGGGTCGCAAAGAGTCTGACACGGCTGAGCAACTGAACTGAACTGAATTTATGTTTTATTAAAATTTTGCTAAAATTGTTGGAATATTTCTAAAATTTTTATTAATTATGCAGAGTCTAGAATAAATATATGCATGAGAAAGTAGATCAATTTAGGTGAAAGATATTTAAATTGGCTCATGATGTTAATGCACGAGTCAGAAAACTGAATTTTAAGAAATTTCATATTTAATAATAGTTCATAATATTTCCAAAAAAAATATGGAGCTATACACAAAGTTAGAATGTAAAGCAAATAAGGAGGATGAACAATAACCAAACTGTCTGACTCATTACTCTTTCTGGCATATTCATGTAACAACCAGTTCTTATAAGAATCCAGATATTTGGGCAAACAGGTTAAAGAGCACATGTATGTATAATCTGGGCTGTTTGTACACAGCTGATAAAAATTTATGACATCAAGTAGATTTCATAAAACATTAAGAAAGCACCTTCAGCCACTCACCTGGGAAGCTGGGAATTTGAAGGGCATATATATATTTTTTTATTAACTCTTCAAACATCAATATCATTTTCTGACAGAGTTCTTATATCTGAGAACTCTAAGAGAAACATGGGGTGATAACTCTAACCTCGTTTTGAACCTAAGTACAGGTTTCCAAAAACAGGTTTCCACTCTACTCTATCCAAAAGTAGAGGGTTCCTGTGAAATCATTCATAAGCCAAAATGTCATAAACTGAAGAATTACCTTAGGGCACACTGCTAAGGGACACAGTTTTCTAAGACTCTTTAAAGGCTGTAGCATAACAGACTGAACATGATTTTAACTTTTTACCATGTTTCATAAAATGAAAATCCTTTTAGAGTTTCTTTTGGTTAAGGAATGCTGATAAATGTAAGTCTTTCGTAAAACCAAAGTGGCCTAAACTGAATTTATGAAAATTGGAGGCCACCTGCGTCAGCTATTCTGCATAAGATTCACCAAGTATAATAACTCTGGAATTGAAGTGAGTCCTAAAATTTTTGCCTGAACATCAATAACAAACCACTAGTACACAGATTTTATAAATGTTTCACAGAGATTTTATACTCAGTACTATCACTGTATGTAAACTTATTTAGTGTGCATGCCTGAGGAAATATAAATAAAATGTCATCATTACTTGCCTAACTTTATCATAAAATAAATTAGGCAAATTGTCATGTAATATGAGATGAGATGGGAATATTCCATTGAAGGTATATATTGCCCTGCAGACAAAATGGAGGTTATTAAAAAAAAAAAAAAAAAAACAACTTAGAGTAGTATTTTGTTTTCTAGGCAAGTGATGCCTGATTACTGATGATTGTTGTAAACCTGTCAGTTTGATGACATTCAGATCACATAGCCTCTTGTTAGATGACAAGCCGCTACCACTGTGCAAAAAAATGGCAATGAGTTAGGAACAGGTAGGTCTATTTAATGACATTGAAGAGGGTGCTATTTTGAAAAAATAGAATTCGGATATGAAAGTCATGAAACAGATCATTTCAGCATGTTTTGGGTCAACAGATGACATAATTTATGAAACATATTACTTCACAGGATGTGACAATGTTGTTGACCAAATTGAGAGCATAAATATTAGAATTTAAGATAAGTAATTAAAAATAATAAAAATAATAAATGCTTATCATGCGTGGTTAACCTTGACATGAATTTGATTATCCTTAGTGTGTTTTGTTTCATAAAAAGTTTGCTCATATGTAAAGATCTGTGAGAAATATTTAAGAGTTTTGGGTTTTTCTAAAGAAATATGAATTGTTCACTTTACTTTAAAATGTTTTGAGTATAGTACTTTTATTGAGTAGTATTCAGTGTATGCTAAATAAAGTTAATAGTTATCATTTATTGATTTATTTAATTTTTCTCAAATATTTGTTTTTATTTGATTCTTTTTGACCCCAGCACTTAGCTCATAACTATCAGGATTAAAATATCACCCTGGCTATGATGTCCACACCATATCTCTAACTACAAATTTTCCAAATTCCTAATTATTCTACCTAACTCATGTTGGTTGAATATAAAAATGATTATTAATTGATAACTGGTGCATTTGGGTCCATCTATAATGGCAACTCACTCCAGTATGCTTGCCTGGAGAATTCCATGGACAGAGGGGAACCTGGCAGGCTACAGTTCATGGGGTTGCAAAGAGTCAGACACAAGTGAATGACTAACACTTTCAGTTTTACTTCATACCAGATAGACTATACTATTCTTCATTTATACTATCCTAGCCTCTGTAGACATTGATAATTCCATGCATAAATGATCTCATTAAATCTGTACAACTGTTCTTTAGAAGTATTTTCTGTATTCTTTAAAAATAGAAAGTAAATGAAAATTAGAAAGGTTAATCAACTTGTTCATGTTACCAGAATATGCTCTATTTCCAGAGTTTGTGGCACCATACTTAAACTGCCTTTAAATGTAAAAATATCATATTTAACTTATTTTAAGACCCTTTCCTCTACTTCTAAACTAGATAAGTATTTCTTAAACATTCATATAGCTTTTGGAATATTTAGGTACAAGTGGCTACATTTCACCATATTTTTAAATCTGTATATTGTGACTAATAGTTATCACATTTTATAATAATTATTAACTTATATGAACATTATATATTTATGTAATTTATTCAATTTTGAAACCTTGTTATAGAGTTTAACTCATTTAAAACATTCATTTAAAGAACAATAATTAATTTTAGTTCATAATAGCCAACAAATATTAATCTATTAAAGGTAATTCTAATGTAAGTAATGTAGTAAAAAGCCAATATTTCCAATGCAATATTACTTGTGACAAAGAAAAAAAGAAAAAATATGTGTGTGTGTATATATACTAGTGTAACATATTTAGATACTATCTTCCAATATTTGTGAGAAGTTAGATTAATCATATCCTTTACTAAAATCCCAGAAAGATATCATATAATCAGTGCCTAGTATTTAACACATGTAGAAGCCTGAAAGCTTTCCAGAGTAGCCTACATTCACATTGCTTTTCATTTAAATCCCAGAAAGATGTCATATAATCAGTGCCTAGTATTTAACACATGCAGAAGCCTGAAAGCTTTCCAGAGTAGCCTACATTCACATTGCTTTTCATTTACCATAATTCTGAAGATGAATTGTTACCCTCTGGGGATTGCCTTCCAGAGGGAATGGAAGTGCTTTAAGTGCCTGTGCTCTGTGCAAAATGTTTCCAAATAAATAACCTTCTACCTCTACCTAAAGCCCCCACACATATTTCAAATCATCTTCTCCTCCCTGATAAAAGCACCATACAACTGTCTAGGGCCCATTTCTACCGTTCTCTGCATTTAAATCCTCCCTGTATACCATTCCATTAAATCTTAGTTATCAAGCCCTAATCCTTATGTAACTGGAGATTATATTACCTTACAGCATTTTCTTGTAGTTCAAGTTTTGTCATGTGACAAACTTCACACCAATTCAAAGACCCAGACACAACAAATATCAACCCCATGGACTGTGATGTTTTGCATGAATTTCTCTCAACAGCACCATATTGCTGGGAAATATGAGAAAAAAATGAGATTGATACTACTATGAGAATTCAGTTATACAGAAAATAACTGGATGACTACTCTGAAGCCATGGTTAATGTCTGTTGTGTCATTTAGCCCCAAACTTGTAAATCTTTCTCTGCTTTTTATTACTATCTACATGATATTCAATATCTCTTCTCTGCCTCTTTCAAAAGGAAAACAGAAGAAAAGCATCTTGCCACATATTGTTTTAGTATAATAGAAATGTAAATTGACCAATGTAAAGGGGAAATAAAGTAAAGCTTTTGCTTTAAATCTAGCAAAACTGGACCCTGGAAAAATATTTATTTTTACTCACAATATCTTAATATCTACATTAAAGGAAAAAATATATTCTTCTCAGCAGGGTCAATTTCCAGTATGACAACAATAATAATATTTTATATTTGGATATGTAATACTACAGGTGTTAATATACACTCATATCTCTCTCTACATCTATCTCTACATCTATCCCTATCCATAAATCTATGTACATATCTCACTTATTTTGGCAACTCTCTGATTTCTAAACAATTACTCGATTTTCCAGTCTTACTAAAATGATTTTTATCAATGTTTCTAGCAAAAAGTAAGTAATTATTTTCAGAAAGTTGGTAGGAGTTGGTAAAATGTCCAGCATTATAGTGTGGGCTTTTCTACAACTGCACAGAATTCTCCTAGTGAATTAGTATCTATGCCTTATTACAGATAAGAATATTAAAGCTCAGAAAGGCTAAGTCATAGCTCCGAGTCATAGGATTATTATATGGTAGAAAAATAATTCTAATTCATGTCTTACTGCAAAATCCATGCTCTTAATTAGAGAAATCTGCTTTTTAGATACATAATTGATACATAAATATGTGTTTGAATTGTGTGGGTTCACTTATACAGGGTTTTTGCCTTTTTTTTTTCCAATAATTATCTACTACAATATTATACATTCTGCTGTTGGTTGAATCCATGGATATGGAACTGCAGATACCAAAAGCTGACTCTAAAGTTACCCTCAGATTTTCAACTGCAAGTGCAGTTGGGGCTCCTAAGCCCTGCATTCTTCAAGGATCAACTGTACTTTGTATTTCACCATTGCTCAAAGGAAAAAAGACCTCCAAAATTATTTTTGCTGAAGGTCGAGTCACCATTGATTGGTCTGTGAAAGTTTCCTCTTGCTTTTTGAGAATATTTATCTGTCAACATACAAATGTGACTTGTGTAGTTAATAGTAGTAGCCTTTGTCCATGGAACTACTAGAAGAGAACCCAGAGCAATTCTTAGGTTAGAGATTTACAAAAGGATGTAGTTTTCCCTGATGTGTCCTCTCCCTGATTTTGGTGTTGTACAGAATTCTGACAGTTTATTGAGTACTAGGAAACATCCCAAGGAAAACTGCCTTGTACTACACAGTCTCACAGTTTCAGCTTATTCTCTTTTATCATTGATAATATTGTACTCAGTAAGCTTACTTAATTTGACTCTATCCTGGTTTTAATTATGTGTACTACTTTCTAAAAGCTGCTACTGTCACATTAACAACTGTATATATGATAATGGTACAGCACATTTATGGAAAACAAATTTAACAAAAATTAAGTCTTTATTTAAATGAAAGATAAATCTGTTATTACAAAGAAACTGTGTTTGAATGCTTACAAAATAGTAGAATATAGACATGAATTAGTGATGTTCTGGATATCTGTGTTACAGCTAAAATCCATTGGTTTTATTAACAAAACAAATGTCAGGAAGCTTCTCCCTCATGTCTTCTTATAAGAGGTTTACATTTTCAGGTATTATACCTAAGTCTTTAACTATTTTGAGCCAATTTTTATATATGGTGTAGATGGGGGTCTAGTTTCATTATTCTACATGTGGATACTGTTTCCCAGTGCCAATTTTTGAAAAGACTACCCTTTAGTCAATGAGCATTCTGGAGCACTTGTCAAAGTCAGTTGACTGCATACATGTGGATTTATTTCTAGGCTCTATTTTCTGTTCCATTTGTCTACATGTCTCTGTTTATATCAATGACAAGCTATTTTAATTACTATGGCTTTGTAATAAATTGTGAATTAACTCTCATATTTTTCTTCCTTTCAAGTTTGTTACAGTTATCCTAGATTTTTTTGTTGTTCCATATGAATTTTAGGATTTTTTAATATATTTCTGTAAAATGCCACTGAGATTTTGATGGAAATAGCATTGGATCAGAGATTCCTTTGGTTAGGATGGATGTTTTAGAAAAATTCATTCTTTGAATATATGAGCATAGAGTATCATGATATCTTTCCATTTATTTGAGTTTTCTTTCAATTTATTTAATCAGTTTCTTATAGTTTTCAGTGTATGGGCTTTCACTTCCTTGGACAAAATTGCCTCTCAAATATAGCCTGTTAACATATAGAAAGACAACTGATTTTGTATGTTGACTTTTCATCCTGCAATTTAACTGAATATGTTTACTAATTCTAACAGGTGTGTGTGTGTGTGTGTGCGTGTGGGTCTGGAGTCTTTGGGGTTCTACCTATTTGAGGTCATATCATCTGCAAACTTAGACAATTTTTCTTGTTCCTTGGATTTGGATGACTTTTATTTATTTTCCTTGCCTAATTGCTAAGGCTAGGAATTCTAATATTATGTTGAATAGAAGCATGAGAGTGGGTACTCATGTTTTGTTCGTGATCTTAGAGGGGAATTTTTTTTTCTTTTGATTTTTAGTTTTTTACCATTGAGTACAGTGTTAGTGGTGAGCTTAAAAATTTATGGGCTTAACTATGTTGAGGTAAATTCTTTCCAATCTAGTTTGCTGAACATTTTTATTGTAAAAGAGTGTTGTAAAAAGAACTTTTATCATAAAAAGATGTTTTAAATGTTGTGTTTGCATCTATTGGATGATCAAATGATTTTTATAGTATAGTTTGTTAATGTGCAAATCACATTAACTAATCTCCGTATGTTAAACCATCCTTGCTTCCCAGGGATAAATCCCATTTGACAATGGTATATGTTCTTTTTAATGTGTCACTGGATTCAGTTCACTGATATCTTATAGAAGACTTTTGTAACTATATTCATCAGGTATATTGGTTTTCTCAAAAGCACATGTAGCAAAAGCAAAAATAGCCAAGTTGGAATATATAAAATTTAAAAGCTTCTGAACAGCAAAATAAACAATCAACAGAGTGAAAAAACTACCTATGTAATGGTAGAAAATATATTCAAGCTTTATATCTGATAAGCATTTAATTTTCCAAAAAAGGGACTCCAATAACTCAATAGTAAAAAAATAATAGCCCATCTTAAAAATAAGGAAAGGACATAAATAGACATTTCTCCACAGGCATACAAATGGCCAATGGACCATATAAAAATGTGTTCTACATCACTAATCCTCAGGGAGGCAAAAAAAAAACAAAACAAAATGAGATATAATTTTCATACCTGTTAGAAATGCTTTATCAAAATAGCAAAAGATAAAAGTATTGGAAAGGATGTGGAAAAATTGGAAGGTGTAGACTCATCTGTGGGTATGTGAAATGATTTAGCCACTATGGAAAACATTACGGAGTTTAAATATAAAACTATCACATGATCCAGCCGTCCCACTTGTAGATGTATTTTGTAAGAAACTGAAATCAGAATCAAAGACATAGTTGTACACAGCGTTATTCACACCATGCAAGATATGGAAATAACCCAAGTACCTACTGACAAATCAATGGATAAAGAAAATATTGTATATACATATAACCTAATATTATTCACTCTTAAAAAGACGGACCCATGTGGATGGACCTGTAAGACATTATGTTGATTAAAATAAGTCTGTCACAGAAGGACAATTACTGTGTAATTGTACTTACATGAGATATCTAAAAAAAATAAAAATCATAACAGCAGAAAATACAAGGTGATTGCCAGGGGAAGAGGAGAAAGGAGAAACCAAGAGTTGTTCAATGGTTTTAAAGTTGTAGTTATACAACACAAATAAACTTTGGAGCTCTACTGTGCAACTTAGATCCTGTACTTAACAATGTGGTGTTGTGCCCTTAAAATAAATTGAGAAGGTAGACTCTATGTTAAAAATTCTTACTAAAATTCACTAATTTATTAAAAATAAAATCTTCTAGTTTTGGGGGCTTCCCTGGTGGGTTAGAGGGTAAAGCCTCTGCCTGCAATGCAGGTGACCGGGTTTGATCCCTGGGTCGGGAAGATCCCCTGGAGAGGGAAATGGCAACTCACTCCAGTATTCTCGCCTGGGAAATCCCATGGATTTCCTGGTAGGCTACAGTCCATGGGGTCGCAAAGAGTCGGACACGACTGAGCAACTTCACTTCACTTCACTTCTTCTAGTTTTCATGCTTTTTCCTTTAAAATCTCACATAACTTAAGTACATAAGTAATATCTATAAAAGTTTTACTTCCAGACATAGAAAACAGAAGTCTCTAAATCTTTCTCTTGTACTGTTTCTTATAAGATGGCTTTGAGGACTTCCCTGTGGCTCAGCTGATAAAGAATCTGCCTGCAATGCGGGAGACCTGGGTTTGATCCCTGGGTTGGGAAGATCCCCTGGAGAAGGGAAAGGCTACCCACTCCAGTATTCTGACCTGGAGAATTCCAATCCATGGCTGATTCAAAGAATAAAAAAAAAAAAAAAAAAAAAAATTAAAAAAATAAATAAATAAATTTAAAAAAAAAAAAAAAAGATGGCTTTGAAAATTCCATAAACAAATGTAGTAAGGCTGCACTGCTATATCTTATCAAAATAGCATTTCTGATTTTAACAGCATATTGCTAACATAAGCTTAAAATTATTTAAAAATATTTATGTTGACCTGCAAAAGTTTGAAGGGATAAGTAAAAAATAAAGTGAAAACATGATTTCATGAACTGTTGATAATTAAATGAACAATATGACAAAATTTTATTAAATCTTCCAAAAAATTTTCACAAATTCCCATGATGTTAGATAGTATGATTCATTGATTAAAGAAACTATGGCTAGATGTTTCAATTTTGTAACAGAGATTTATGTAGAAAAATATATGACAAATATTAAAAGAAAATTAAAATACAGAGTCAAAATTAAAGTCTGCTTCATAAGCATTATAAAGAACAAGGACAAGTAAAGTTTTCAACTACTTGTCCTAAAATTAATTTCTAATAGGAAGTTAATAGAAAATTGGTATTTAGCATAAATATATAAAAGGAGTAAACAAATTTTAATGGACCTTATCTAGGTCATTAAACTGAGTTTTCTTTTTTCATTTTCTACCTTATAATTTTATCTTAAAATATTTGCTTATAAAAGTATTTGTCCTAGCCAGACACAATATAGTACAAATACGCTGGTAGCCATGGCCTGGATAAGTGTCTCCTTCCTCACTGGATCAATTCATATCCTCATGTACACACTGTTTGAAAGGAATAAGAAGATTACTAGGACAATGTTTTGTGGCTGTTCAGTCCATCAGTCATGTCTGACTCTGAAAACCCATGGACTGCAGCACACCAGGGTTCCTTGTCCATCACCATCTCCCGGAGCTTGCTCAAACTCATGTTCATTGAGACAGTAGCGCCATCCAACTATCTCATCCTGTCATCTCCATCTCATCCTGCCTTCAATCTTTCACAGAATCAGAGTCCTTTCTGATGAGCCAGTTCTTTGAGTCAGGTGGCCCAAGGATTGGAGCTTCAGCTTCAGCATCGGTCCTTCCAATGAATATTCAGGGTTGATTTCCTTTAGGATTGACTGGTTTGATGATGTCCTTGTTGTACAAGGGGCTCTCAAGAGTCTTTGCCAACATCATAGTTCAAAAGCACCAATTCTTTGGTGCTCAGCCTTCTTTATGGTCCAGCTGTCACATCTATACATGACTACTGGAAAAACCATAGCCTTGACTTAATGGACCTTTGTTAGTGAAGTAATGTCTCTGTTTTTTAATATACTATCTAGGTTGGCCATAGCTTTTCTTCCAATGAGCAAGCATCTTTTAATTTCATGGCTGCAATCAATATCTACAGTGATTTTGGAGTCCAAAAGAATAAAGTCTCTCACTCTTCCCATTGTTTCCCCATCTATTAGCCATGAGGTGATGGGACCAGATGCCATGATCTTAGTTTTTTGAATGCTGTTTTAAGCCAACTTTTTCATGTTCCTCTTTCAGTTTCATCAAGAGGCTCATTAGTTCCTTTCACTTTCTGCCATAATTGTGGTGTCATCTGCATATACTAGGGTATTGATATTACTTCCAACAAACTTAATTCCAGTTTGTGCTTCACTCAGCCAGCATTTCACATGATGTACTCTGCATAAAAGAGAAATAAGCAGGGTGACAATATACAGCCTTGATGTATTCCTTTTCCAATTTGGAACCAGTCCATTTTTCCATGTTTGGTTCTAACTATTGCCTCTTGACCTGCATACAGATTTTTAAGGAGGCAGGTAAGGCAGTCTGGTATCCCCATCTCTTTAAGAATTTTCAACAGTTTGTTGTGACCCACACAATCAAAGACTTTAGCACAGTCAATGAAGCAGAAATAGATATTTTTCTGGAATTTTCTTGCTTTTTCTATGATCCAACAGATGTTAGCAATTTGATCTCTGGTTCCTCTGTCTTTTCTGAACACAACTTGAATATCTGTAAGTTCTCAGTTCATGTACTGTTGAAGCTGAGTTTGGAGAATTTTGAGCATCATTGTGCTAGTGTGCGAAATGAGTGCAATTGTGTGGTAGTTTGAACATTCTTTGGTATTGCCTTTCTTTGGGATTGGAATGAAAACTGAACTTTTCCAGGTCTGTAGCCACTGCTGAGTTTTCCACATGTGATGCCATATTGAATTCAGCACTTTAGCGGCATCATCTTTCAGTATTTGAAATAGCTCAGCTGGGATTCCATCACCTCTACTAGCTTTGTTCATAGTGATGCTGTATAAGATCCACTTAACTTCACACTCCGGAATGTCTGGCTCTAGGTGAGTGATCACACCATCATGGTTATCTGGGTCATTAAATATTTTTTTGGATAGTTCTTCTGTGTATTCCTGCCATCTCTTCTTAATACTTTCTGCTTCTGTTAGGCCCATACACTTTCTGTCCTTTATTGAGCCCATCTTTGCGTGAAATGTTCCCTTGGTATCTCTAATTTTGTTGAAGAGATTTCTAGTCTTTCCTATTCTATTGTTTTCCTCTATTTCTTTCCATTGATCCCTGAGGGAGGCTTTGTTATCTCTCCTTGCTCTTCTTTGTAACTCTGCATTCAGATAGATATATCTTTCCTTTTCTCATTTGCTTTTTGCTTCTATTCCTTTCTCAGCTATTTGTAAGGCTTCCTCAGACAATCATTTTGCATTTTTGCATTTCTTTTTCTTGGGGATGGTTTTGATCACTGTCTCTTGTACAATTTTATGAACCTCCATCCACAGTTTTTCAGGCACTCTTTCTATTAGATCTAATCCCTTGAATCTATTTGTCCCTTCCACTGTAAAATCATAAGGGATTTGATTTAGGTCATACCTGAATGGCCTAGTGGTTTTCCCTGCTTTCTTTGATTTAAATCTGAACTTGGCAATGAGTTCATGTTCTGAGCCACAGTCAATCTTGGTCTTGTTTTGATGATTGAATAGAGTTTCTCCATCTTCAGCTGCAAAGAATATAATCAATCTGATTTCGGTATTGACCATCTGGTGATTTCCATGTGTAGAGTTGTCTCCTGTGTTGTTGAAAGAGGGTGTTTGCTATGACAAGTGCATTCTCTTGGCAAAACTTTCTTAGCCCTGCTTCATTTTGTACTCCAAGGCCAAACTTGCCTGCTACTTCAAGTATCTGTTGACTTCCTACTTTTGTATTCCAGTCCCCTATGATGAAAAGGACATCTCTCTTTTTTTTTGGTGTTAGTTCTAGAAGGTCTTTTATATCTTCATAGAACCATTCAGCTTCAGCTACTTTGGCATTTTTGGTCAGGGGATAGACTTGGATTACTGTGATACAGAATGGTTTGCCTTGGAAATGAACAGAGATCATTCTGTCATTTTTGAGACTGCACCCAAGTACTACATTATTAAGATGGCAGAGTAGAAGGATGTGAGCTCATCTTCTAAGGCCAGAACCCCAAAATTTCAACAAGCTGCTGAACAACCATTTACAGGAGAATGTTGGATCACACCAAAAATTATACCCCACATCCAAGGGACAATGCTTGAACCTTGTCCAAAGTCTGGGCTCAGAGAAATTAGTGTATAAAGGTTTCTCAAAATATCAGAGTCCCTGAAAAGCTTAGACTAATATGAGATATAGACAGGCATAACAGATTGACCTTGGAGCGAGGAGGATGAATAGTCAGTCCAAGCAAATTGAGAAAGAATCCCAAAATGGCCATGTGTGGCATGTGTACCAGAGGAAGAAAGTGTCTGAGTCTTTGCCTATAGGTAGCTCACTTGATCAATGTTATAGGAGTACTTTGTGTTCTAAATATTATAGTTCAGTGGTAACCAAAAATTCATCTTTAGTATCTCCTTCCCATCATATTCCTTTCACCAAGTAAAAATGTTTAAGTAGGACACTACATTTTTCTTAAAACTTCATGAGAAAATTAGGAGATATGTACAGTGATAACAAAGGATTTCAAAAACAGCCCATGATGTGTTGTTGGTGCCAGGGCAATGTATGTTTCATGTGGCTTACTTCTCTACCTGCTGCAGAGAAAGGTTGATGTACCGCTATTGGACCACTGACTACAATGCAGAAGAGAGAAAAAAGAATGATATTATGGTATTAAGTGTATAGGATACCCCTTGGCTGTATTGTGGGACCAAGAATCCCAAATCATTGAGGAGAGGGAATTTGCAAAGGATTTAATTTCCTGTATGGGAATGGGAAGACAGGACTCAAAATAGCTTATATACATCTGCCAAAGAAACAAAATCATTTTCATGTCATATTGAATATTTCACAATCTTTTAGTTAATCTTTCAATCTACTTTTAATATTTCAAGGATTCTAACCTTTCTATATATGACAACTGCTTTTGTTTGTTTATTTTTTAATTAATTAATCATTCCTTAGCATTTTCTGATGCTGCTGTTTCTGAAAAAAGCTTAAAGTTGAGTATGGTGTGTGTGTGTGTGTATGTGTGTGTGTGTGTGTGTGTGTGTTAATCAGTCAGTTGTGTCTGACTCTTTGTGACTCCATGGACTGTAACTCACCAGGCTCCTCTGCCCATGGGATTCTCCAGACAAGACTACTGGAATGGCTTGCCATTCCCTTCTCCAGGGCATCTTCCCAGCTGGGTCTCTCTCATTGCAAGCAGATTTTTTACCGTGTGTGTGTGTGTGTATTCAATACATACGGGTTTTTCTAGCAGAATCTTCCACAAAAAGAGAAGAGATGTCTTCATCCACTCCTGCTTCATTTTTTGCGATACAAGTGTATGCTCCCGTATCTTCATAGCGCACATTGCTGATATGAACCTCACTGCCATTTGCTGAAAACAGAAGGCAAATGCAACTTGTTAGCTACAATTTCAGCTTTGGTATAGTCATTTCTGATTACACAGTCAAATAGTTCACTTAGCTTGTCCTAATTAAACTGTTTTCCTTCCTACTTCCATGCTTTGGAGACATACTAAGTTATTTCTAATGCATTCAAGTATTTCATAAATTGTGCTGTCGTTCTATTACAGACATCCCAATACTACTTATCAAAAGCACACACAGTATATTTTATATTCATTTCATACTCCCTACCTTGCATAAGAAGTGCTACATGTTGAAAGCTATAATTTCATTTCTGTATTCATTTTTAATATTCAGGATCCACTTTATCCTCAGCTTTACAACAGTTTTAATTAATATCAATATGGTTCATTTAGAGAATACATGTGAAAGTACATGTCATAAAGGAATTAAGTGAGCTACATCATATAAGTATAATGCCATTCCATTGAGCAAGCATAGTATTGTGTCTGCATTATACCTTAGGAGTTATTAGGTAGGGGGAACAGAAAGAAAATATACATAATTCCTTTGCAATATTCTCAGTTTTTTTCAAGAAATATACCTAATCTAAGCAATATTATCATATGGAAATTGATATCATCATTATCAACCAAAGGGTTAAGGGATTGATTAACCCAAGTTTTAAATCTTGGTAAAATAATATTTTTGAAGCTAATCTCTGAATAATGAGTTGCATTCCTCAAAGTGTAAACAAGGATATAATTACCCATTTACTATACACTGGCAGAACATGAAGTGCTTTTACATATGCGTGCAGGCTCAGTTGCTCATTTTTGTCCAACTGTTTGCAACCTCATGGACTTCAGCCTGCAGGCTGTTCTGTCCATGGGATTTTCCAGGCAAGAATACTGGAGTGGGTGTCCATGTCCTCCTCTACAGAATCTACCAAGGGATTGGACCCTCATCTCCTGTGTTGGCAGGTGGATTCTTTACCACTGAACCATCTGGGAAGCTTTTACATACATTATCCCTTAATAGTCCCAGATAATAACTAATCATCAGATGAGGAATCTAAAGCTCCTAGAATGATCTTATGCAGTTTACTTCCCTCAAAGATAAGGGCTGAACTTCTGTTCTATCATGGCCTAAGTTTCAATATTTTTAGAGCTCATTTGTTTAGGTTTGCATCTTTTCTTTTACTTTCTTTTTTTCTGTGCATGTGTGTGTGTGTGTGCATGCTTACATGTGTATTCTGTGTTATCCAGTCACGGGGACACCATGCTCTGTGTGCAGCAAAAAGGAGCATGACTCTTCCTGATAGAGATGGGGATCAAATAATCAGAGTGGCTATTTGGGGAAAGAAGGTAAAAAACCAATGGGAAAAGAGCTTGAATATCATCCCTATGGGGATATGGAGGGGCAGTGAGTGTTTGGGGAAGGCTAATCATAGAAATCACTCAAACCTCTTTCTCTTACAAATATCACTGCACACTTCCATTCCATCATTTGTTGAGAATCACTTCTCCAAAGCAGTTGGCAAGCTTTTGTGTTTGTTTTTGCTTTTCTCAAAAAGGCCAGATGGTAAATATTTTAAACTTTGTGGGCTACAGTCTCTGTGCCAACTACTCACCTCTGCCATAGCAGCATGACGGCAGCCAAAAACAATATTTTTAAAAATGTGTGTGGCTTTGAACTAAAAACAAAAACAGAAAACAAGCAAAAATATTGCTTTATTTATAAAAATAGGCAGCTTTCCAGATTTGGTCTGGGGTCCTTCATTTGTAAACCCATGCTCTAGAAGGTGGGGAGGAAACAAAATATCAATATTTAAGTCCAGATCAGCTTCTTGTTTTGTGTGAAACATGACCCTCTCCAAAGACTACACATTTAATGATGTGAATTCTCTAGAACTTTTGAAACCCTTAAGTTAATTTATTCTTCAAATTCTCTCTTCCCCAAATTCTTATATGTTTTTCTAACTTACGTGCTTGTCTTTCCTTTTCCTACATTAGCTAGCATTTATAGATATTTTCTATTCCATAGCCGGAGTTACCAATTTCCTGGTTCGTTTATCATCCTGACACATCTGGTTTCAGAACTAGAACAAGATGATGTTCCCTGCACCCACTTTTTGAATATATTATTAGACTATTACATAAGGAAATTTACAAAATCTCAAATTCACAGTATTCAGTTTACAGAATGTTACTTGACCTTTATAGTTGATTCATTTCATACCCTACTTCACTTTTATTTAAAATCTTTTTTTCTTTGTTTAATGTTTCCCAGCAAATAATAACTTCTTAATTTAAGCAGCTGGTCTTCTTCTTTAAATCATTAAATACATACACATGATTAGAATGTGAACTCATATAATTTTACAGTACATAAGTTTAAAAAGTTCATCACGCTGTACACCTTAAATTTACACAAATTTTCAGGTCAACTTTATTTCAGTAAAAGCTAAAAAATAAAGAAATTAATCCAAACTTCCTGTTTTCCTCAACATCTTCATTTTTGTTTACTTCTCAAAGGAAACTTTCTCTGCTTCATTCTGAGAACATCCCCTCCTTCTTTCTTGTTGATTTCCACAACAATTTGTCCATCTTCCCCCTGCTCCATTGTCTACATATCTTTCTCTTTACCTATATCCTTTCAAACCAAAGTAAACTGTCCAAGAAGTAAGAAATAACTTCACCAGTCCTAAACCTTTTCACCAGAAGCTACCTTTTCTTTTCCAGCTTTCAAAATTTTGAAAGATATTTTTATTCCTATCTTTCATTTCTAAGGACACAGCAAACTGATTTTTTAAATGTCACCGTGACAAACTAATCACTAACCAATGAATGTATTTTAATGATCTCCCTTGACTGTGCATAGAGTGTTGATGAACTCTTTCCCAGTTTGGCTTTCTTTTCTTTTCTTCTGTAATATCATTTGTTCTCATCTCTTTGCTAATTATTAGTCTCCTTCAGATATTCTCTTGATTTGGCTGTCAATAAAATATTTCTTTTCTAGAATTTTACTTCTCATAACATCCCGTCTATTTACATAGTTTTTCAGTTACTGCCTAGACTTAGACTTCACATAAAAGGGACAAATAAGTATCTTATGAATAAACAGATAATTAAATAACCATAGAATTTGTTAACGTGTTAACATAGACAAAGTCACATGGAAATTCACACTCCTGTGCACCTCATTCTTTCAAAGTTGAGTAAAGATTGTAACTAACTCCCCAAATTTTTCTTCTCATATAAAGGGTATCCCAGGTGGTCCTAGTGTTAAAGAACCTGCTTGCCAGTGCAGAAGACATTAGAGACATGGGTTGGATCCCTGGGTTGGGAAAATCCCCTGGAGGAGGAAATGGCAACCCATTCCAATATTCTTGCCTGGAGAATCCCATGGACAGAGGTGACTGGTGGACTATAGTCCACAGGGTCATAGAGAGTCAGGGAAAACTGAAGTGACTCAGCACACACAGAATGCACACATTTCTAAAACAAGGCCATATTATGTTTGTAGAATATGTTCTGCTGCTATCAAGTGGGCAAGAGATTGCAAAATCAAAAACTAATTAGACTTTTACTCAATTTGATTTCTGTTAATCAGATCAATCTTCTTCTCACATAATAGACACCAAGATACAATCAGAGAAGTAAATATGTAAATTTATTTTGCCTATTTATATCAACATGAAATTGTTAGGATTCAGCTTCGAAAGATCAAAAATACTCTCAAATGTCATTCTTGATTTTCAAAAATAGGTAAGTAAAAGTTTTTAAAAGATTTATTTAAAAATGTATGCTAATAAATTGCATTCACTCTCTAAATTGAAGGGTAGTAGCAGTATATTCATATAGAAATAAGGAAAATATATTCATTTCTAACAGTATGAATAGAAGGAATTTAAAGGCATGGAATAAGGAATGTAATGCCACATAACAGGTATTTCAGTAAAATGACTATCTCTGGGTTACTCTTGACTATGGAAATAAGATCTGTAAATTTTTTACTTACTAAGATAATTAAACTATATGCAATTAATTTTGCATTATTTTGATTATTTGATATGATAAAGGTTATCTGTTTTTTTGTATACCACACATGTGTGGCTATTGTAATCTGTATAATGACTAATCACAACTGCATATTAGATTATTAGAACATGTAGACTATTTTATATATTAGAATGTAAGAACTTCATCCATTTAAAACAACACAAACATGAAACATATTTAGCAACATTTTGAGTTTTCTCTTTGTTCATTTGCAAAATGTGCTGTAAAATATTTCCTAAAGTATTTCTATATTATTGACATATTCAGTAATACATATTTTAATGTATGATTTAAACATTTAAATTGTCTCTTCAGAAGTGTATTTAAAGAAGGAATTCAATTATTCTGTTCAACATATCTGCTATAATTTAGAGGATAAGTTTTAGAAGAAAAACAATTAATATTTTACTTATAAAAATAATGACATAACTAATCATTATGACAAGACTATTATTTAAAACATTAAAAGTATTAAAGGATTTTTTCAAATATAATGTCTTAGATACTAACATAACTTTTTTCATATTCATGGCACACATTGCCACCAAGTATCACTTTCTCTTTTTTCCAAAGAATATAAAATGTGTTATAAATTTTAGTATGAAATTTCTGCATTGTTATTTAAGAGAAAAAATGCAAGTAAAAAGCACCTTGAAGTGTGAGTTGCTTGGACAGCTTTGGTGTAATATCGATTCCATTCTTCAGCCAGCCAAGCTGAGGATTTGGTATGCCTTCTGCATGGCACCTAAGACTTGCAGTAACTCCAGGTTCTCGGGCCTGACTCTCTGGATACACCCGGATTACTGGAGGGACTAAAATTAGAAATGGAAAAGAAAATGATTAGCATCCATACATGCCACTTGATTTTCTGAAACAAAGAGAAAAAACAATTGTATTCGTTAATGATGTTATGCATATCTATAAGGTGTCAGTTTGCAAATCTAAGTAATTTAGTATCCACTAAAATGTGCCTACTCCTTGGAAGGAAAGCTATGACCAACCTAGATAGCATATTAAAAAGCAGAGACATTACTTTGCCAACAAAGGTCCGTCTGGTCAAGGCTATGGTTTTTCCAGTGGTCATGTATGGATGTGAGAGTTGGACTGTGAAGAAAGCTGAGCACCTAAGAATTGATGCTTTTAAACTGTGGTGTTGGAGAAGACTCTTGAAAGTCCCTTGGACTGCAAGGAGATCCAACCAGTCCATCCTAAAGGAGATCAGTCCTGGGTGTTCATTGGAAGGACTGATACTGAAGCTGAAACTCCAATACTTTGGCCACCTCATGCGAAGAGTTGACTCGTTGGAAGAGACCCTGATGCTGGAAGGGATTGGGGACAGGAGGAGAAGGGGATGACAGAGGATGAGATGGCTGGATGGCATCACCGACTCGATGGACATGAGTTTGAGTAAACTCTGGGAGTTTGTGATGGACAGGGAGGCCTGGCGTGCTGCAATTCATGGGGTTGCAAAGAGTTGAACACGACTGAGCAACTGAACTGAACTGAACTGAACCGAAAATGTGCCAGTGGTCCCTGGACAAAAGCTACTCTGAGACTGTACCAGGTAAAATACAAGGTGAGCCCAGGGTATCTTGTTTCAATAACTAAAGAGGTCCTTAAGGAATGAGAAAAACATATCAAAAAATACAAAAGGGGCTCTCATTTACCAAACACAAAATAATTTGAGCATTAAGATAATTACCAGTTATGAAGGAGTATAAAAATAAGATTCTAAGAATTCAGTTATATAAATAAATGAATACTTAAATGGGAGAGAAGGAAAAGCTTTTCCTTGCTATAGCATCTTAAAAAAAATCACAATAACCATTCCACTTATGGTACATAAGACTCCAAATAGCAAAAAACATCTTGAGAAAGAAGAGTGGAACTGGAGGAAACAAGCGTCCTGACTTCAGACTATACTACAAAGTTATAGTCATCAAGACAGTATGGTACTGGCACAAAAACTGAAATATAGATCAATGGAACAAGATAGAAAGCCCAGAGATAAACCCAAGCACCTTTGAGAACTTTATATTTGACAAAGGAGGCAATATACAATGGAGAAAAGACAGCCTCTTCAGTAAGTGGTACTGAGAACAATAGACAGTTATGAATACATGCAAGAAATGAAAATAGAATACTTTCTAACACCATACACAAAGATGAACTCAGAATAGACTGAAGACCTAAATGTAAGACCAGAAGCTATAAAACTCTTAGAGGAAAAGATAGGCTGAACTCTCTTTGACATAAACCACTGGAAGATCCTTTATGATTCACCTCCTGGAATAATGGGAATACAACCAAAAATAAACAAATAGGGCCTAATTAAACTTAAAAGCCTTTGCATAGTAAAGAAAACTATAAGCAGGTTGAAAAGACAACTCTCAGACTGAGAGAAAATAAAAGTGAATGAAACAAATGACAAAGGATTAATCTTCAAAATATACAAGTAGTTCACGCAGCTCAATACCAAAAAAAAAAAAAAAAAGCAAACCAATTGAAAAGTGGGCAGAAGATCTAAACAGATATTTCTCCAAAGGAAACATACAGATGCCCAACAAACACATGAAAAGATGCTCAATATTATTCATTATTAGAGAAATGCAAATCATAACTACAGTAAGGGATCACCTCACACTAGTCAGAATGGCCATTATCAAAGAATCTACAAACAATAAGTGCTGCAGAGAGTGTGGAGAATAGGGAACTCTATCGTACTGTTAGTGGGAATGTAAATTGATACAGCCACTATGGACAACAGTATGAGGATTCCTTAAAACACTAGGAGTAATACTACCATACCACCCAACAATCTCACTACTGGGCATTTACTCTGAGGAAAACATAACTGGAAAAGACACAGGTACCCCAATATTCAGAGCAGCACTATTTACAATAGCCAGGACATGGAAGCCACCTAGATGTCCATCATCAGATTAATGGATAAAGTTCTGGTACACATATACAATGGAATATTACTCAGCCATAAAAAGGAAAACATTTGAGTCAGTTCTAATGAAGTGGATAAACCTAGAGCCTGTTATACAGAGTGAAGTAAGTCAGAAAGAGCAAAAACAAGTATTACATATTAATGCATATATATGCAATCTAGAAAGATAATACCTATGACTCTCTTTGCAGGGTAGCAGTGGAGATGGAGATATAGAGAACTGACTTGTGGACACAGTGGAGAAAAGAGAGGGTGGGACAAATTGAGAGAGTTGCATTGAAACACATAAACTACCACATATAAAACAGATAGCCAGTGGAAAATATCTGTTACACAGTGAAGTCAAACCTGGTGCTCTGTGACAACATAGAAGGGTGGGATGAGGTGGAAGGTTGAAGGAGGGTTCCAGAAGGAGTGGACATATGTATACCTATGGCCGAATCATGGTGCTGTATGGCAGAAATCAACACAATGTTGTAAGACAATTATCCTCCAATCAAAAATAATACAAAAGTTAAAGAAGAGAATTTAGGATAATTCTACTTATGGTACAAACAAAGAATAAAATATTTAGAAATAAATTTCACAAAGAGGAAAAAAAATTTCACGAAGAGGGTACAAGACTTTTACACTGAAGACTACAAAACATGTTAAAAGAATTTAAAGAAAACCTAAATAAATGGAAAGACATCATGTGTTCAAGGACTCAAATAATTAATTGGTGAGATAATAATAATTGGCAAGATGACAATACTCCAAAATTGACCCGTGAACACAATGTAACCGTTATCAAAATTCATAATTGATTGTTTTAGTAGAGATGGAAGAGCTAATCCTCAGAATAATAGGGAAGTACAAGGCTCCCCAAAGAGACAAAGCAAACCTTAAAAAGAAGAATGAAACTGGAACTCTCATATCTCCCAATTTCCAACCATATTACAAAGGTACAGTAGTCAAAAAATGTGGTACTGGAAATAAGATAAAAATACACATCTATGAAATTAGATAAGGAACACAGAGATAGTTCATATATCTATGGTCAATTCATTTTTTACAAGGATACCAAGAAACAGTCTTTTAAAAATTGATGCTAGAATACATGGATATCCACATGCAAGACAATGAATGTGGACCCTTATGTCACACCTGAATAAAAATGAACTTAAAGTGAATCAAAGACCTAAATGCAACAGCTAGAACAATAGAAACATCTTTGAATCTTCACAGGACACTATCAAGAAAGTATAAGTACAACTGACAAAAGAAGAAAAAATGCAAATGATACCTGATATGTGACTAGTATCTGGATCATATAATGAACATTTACAATTCAGCAACTAAAAAGCAAAGAACATTTTCTGTACAGATAGCAAAATCATCAAACAAAAAGTCAACATACAGAATGGGAGAAAACATCTGTAAACCCCTATTAGATAAGGAGTTAAGCCAAAATATTCAGAAAACTCATACAACTTAATAGAAAAAAAGGGACAAGTCATCTAAATAAGCATTTTTCTGAAGAAGATATACAATGGCAGACATGTTCATAACAAGGTGCTCAATGTCACTGATTATCAGGGAAATAAAAAGCAAAGTCACAATGAGATAAAATTTTACATTTGGTAGGATGTCTGTTATCTAAGAGATAACTAAGAACCTCCAGATGTTCAAGCTGGATTTAGAAAAGGCAGAGGAATCAGAGATAAAATTGCCAACATCCATTGGATCATAGAAAAAGCAAGAGAATTCCAGAAAAAAAAAAAAATCTACTTTTGCTTCATTGGCTGTGCTAAAGCATTTGACTATGTGGATCACAACAAACTGAAGAAACTTCTTAAAGAGATGGGAATTCCAGACCACTTTACCTGCCTCCTGAGAAATCTGAATGCAGGTCATGAAGCAGCAGTGAGAATTGGACATGGAACAATGGACTGGTTCCAAATTGGGAAAGGAGCACATCAAGGCTGTATATTGTCACCCTGCTTATTTATCTTATACACAGAGTACATCATGTGCAATGCTGGCTGGGTGAAGCACAAACTATAATCAAGATTGCCAGGAGAAATATCAATAACCTCAGATATGTAGATGACACCACCCTTATGGTGGAAAGTGAAGAGGAAATAAACATCCTCTTGATAAAACTGAAAGAGGAGAGTGAAAAAGCTGTCTTAAAACTCTACATTGAAAAAGCTAAGATTATGGCATCTAGTCATCACTTCTTGGCAAATAGATGGGAAAACAACACAAACAGTGACAGACTTTTATTTACTTGGGCTCTAAAATCACTACTATGGTATTTCCACCAGTCATGTATGGATGTACCAGTTGGACTATAAAGAAAGCTGAGTGCTGAAGAATTGATGCTTTTGAACTGTGGTGTTGGAGAAGACTCTTGAGAGTCCTTTGGACCAGCAAGGAGATCCAATCAGTCCATCCTAAAGGAAATCAGTCTTGAATATTCATTGGAAGGACTGATGCTGAAACTGAAACTCCAATACTTTGGCACCTGATGCAAAGAACTGACTCATTGGAAAAGACCCTGATGCTGGGAAAGATTGAAGACGGGAGAAGAAGGGGACAACAGAGGATGAGATGGTTGGATGGCATCAACTAATCAATGGACATGAGTTTGAGTAAAACTCCAGAAGTTGGTGATGGACAGGGAAGCCTGGCATGCTGCAGTCCATGGGGTCACAAAGAATCAGACACGACTGAGGGAGTGAACTGAATTGAACTGAAAATCACTGCAGATGGTGACTGCAGCCACAAAATTAAAAGATGCTTGCTCCTTGGAAGAAAAGTTATAACCAACCTAGACAGCGCATTAAAAAGCAGAGACATTACTTTGCTGACAAAGGTCCATCTAGTCAAGGCTATGGTTTTTCCAGTAGTCATGTACAGATGTGAGAGTTGGACTATAAAGAAAGCTGAGCACCTAAGAGCGGATGCTTTTGAACTGTGGTGTTGGAGAAGACTCTTGAGAGTCCCTTGGACTGCAAGGAGACGCAACCAGTCCATCCTAAAGGAAATCAGTCCTGAATATTCATTGGAAGATTTGATACTGAAGCTGAAGCTCCAATATTCATGGGAAGAACTGACTCATTGGAAAAGACTCTGCTGCTGGGAAAGATGGAAGGCAGGAGGAGAAAGGGACGACAGAGAATGAGATGGTTGGATGGTTTTACCAACTCAATAGACATGAGTTTGAGCAAGCTCTGGGAGTTGCTGATGAACAGGGAAGCCTGGCATACTGCAGTCACAAAGAATCAGACATGACTGAGCAACTGAACTGAACTGAACAGATAACATGCTGTTGAGGACGTGGAGAAAAGGGATCTCATGTATATTGTTGGTGGGAAAGCAAACTGGTGATGCCACTGGGAAACTAGTATGAAAATTTCTCAAGAAATTATAAATAGATCTGTAATGAAATCAATAACTCCCCCCTTTTCTGCTTAAATAAGCCTTAATTGATACAGATTCCTTCTGAACTTTAACCTTGATATTCTCACCAGGAAAAATGAGCTTCAATAATGTCTCCCCTGTTATATGTATTAATTCCTCTGGTGCAGCATTCACAGCAGTACCTTAAGAGTGAAAATTATAACATATTCATTGACTCTATAAAGAATGCTGAACACTCCATAGTCATGTTGCTGGGAAGATGATTCGCTGCGAGGTTAATGGCATCTTCAGGTCACATAGCTTACTGTAGCCCAGAGTTTGAGATAAAAGTCAGGGAGCTCTAATTCTTGGACCAACCCTCTCCACATTTCATGTTGCCCTTAACCAACCTGGCTGAACATGGTCTATAATAGCCCCTGAATTTAGCCAATAAGAAAAAAAGAAAGAAAATCTGATGAGTATTAAACACAAGTATGTTCCAAATTTTGAGTGGTCAGAATTTCCTAAGGCAAAACTTTTTAAACAATTTGTGTGTATATATATAAATATATACTGTGCTAATCTGCTTCAGTTGTGTTCGACTCTTTGCAATGCTATGGACTGCAGCCCACCTTCTTCCTCTGTCCATGGGATATTCCAGGCAAGATTACTGGAGGGGGTTACCATGCCCCCCTCTAGGGGATCTTCCCATTCCCAATCCAGAGATCAAACCCACATCTCTTAAGTCTCCCTTATTGGTAACTGGGTTCTTTACCACTAGCACTCCCTGGTAAGCATATACATATATCTATAATGATCTGGCAGTCCCACTTCAGGATATATACTCAAAGGAAAAGGAAAGTTTATTATCTCAAAGAGATAGCTGTACGTATGAACATTTTTCCCATGTTCATAGCACCATTATTCACAGCAGCTTAAGTATGGAAAGAATCTAAGTGTTCTTCAACAGATATAGTAAAGAAAATACATATATATATATACACATACACATATAATGAAAGTGAAAAGAAAGTGAAGTTGCTCAGTCGTGTCTGACTCATTGCGACCCCATGGACTGTAGTCCACCAGGCTCCTCAGTCCATGGAATTTTCCAGGCAAGAGTACTGGAGTGGGTTTCCTTTTCCTTCTCCAGGGGATCTTCACAACCCAGGGATCAAACCCAGGTCTCCCGCACTACAGGCAGATGCTTTACCAACCAAAAGGTGGAAATGATACAACAAGTATCAACTGATAAATAGAAAATAAAATTTGGTTTATCCAAACAATAAAATATCATTTGATGATGAAAAGAAAGAAGTACTGATATATGCTACTATTTTAACATGCTAAGATATTACCCTAAGTGAAAGAAGTGTAACTTATAAGTCCACATATTGTATGAAACATCCAGAATGGGTAAATCCATCAAGATAGAAAGCAGATTAGTGGTTTATAGGGACTGAGGGGAGGGAGAAATGTAAAATGACTGCTTGGTGGATATGAGGATTATCTGAGGGTTGATGAAAATGTCTGGGGAGTAGATAGTGAGATGGTTGCATAACATTTTAAATGTACTGTAAACCACAGAATTGCTCACTTTAAAATGATTCAATGTTATGTGAAATTTACTTTGATCAGAAAGGAAGCCTTATAGAAGTGCGTATAGGTCAAATGACAGAGAAATTTCCAATGTCAATAGCTGCAAGAAAACAAAACAGGATGAGGGAGCCATCCTGAAAGTAAATTCTCTAGCAAGCTTTTAGATCACTGCTGCTGCTGCTAAGCCACTTCAGTCGTGTCTGACTCTATGCAACCCCATAGACGGCCGCCCACCAGGCTCCCCATCTCTGGGATTCTCCAGGCAAGAACACTGGAGTGGGTTGCCATTTCCTTCGCCAATTAAAGTGAAGTCGCTTAATTGTGTCCGACTCTTTAGCGAACCCATGGACAGCAGCCTACCAGGCTCCTTCATCCACGGGATTCTCCAGGCAAGAGTACTGGAGTGGGGTGCCATTGCCTTCTCCTTAGATCACTGCAGCCCCAGCCAAAATGTTGACTGCACCTCAGAAATACTTCATACCAGGGCCACCTAGATAAGCTTTTCTCAATATTTTTTAACTTCATTTCTCTACTTATTACCTTTTATCTCTTTATTATAGCTTAAAATTATCAATATATTGAGAAGATGATAAAGGTTTGTTGTTTAAAGCCACTAAGCATTAGGCAATTTAGTATGTTCAGTTCAGTTCAGTTCAGTCGCTCAGTCATGTCTGACTCTTTGCGACCCCATGGACTACAGCACGCCAGGACTCCCCGTCCATCACCAACTCCCGGAGTTTACCCAAACCCATGTCCATTGAGTCGGTGATGCTATCGAACCATCTCATCCTCTGTCATCCTCTTCTCCCCCTGCCTTCAATCTTTCCCAGCATCAGGGTCTTTTCAAATGAGTCAGCTCTTCGCATCAGGTGGCCAAAGTTTTGGAGTTTCAATTCAACATCCATCCTACCAGTGAACACCCAGGACTGATCTCCTTTAGGATGGACTGGTTGGATCTCCTTGCAGTCCAAGGGACTCTCAAGAGTCTTCCCCAACACCACAGCTCAAAAGCATCAATTCTTCGGCTCTCAGCTTTCTTTATAGTCCAACTCCCACATCATACATGACTACTGGAAAAACCATAGCCTTGACTAGACAGACCTTTGTTGGCAAAGTAATGTCTCTGCTTTTTAATATGCTGTCTAGGTTGGTCATAACTTTCCTTCCAAGGAGTAAGCATCTTTTAATTTCATGGCTGCAATCACCATCTGCACTGATTTTGGAGTCCCCAAAAAAATAAAGTCAGCTACTGTTTCCCCATCTATTTGCCATGAAGTTATGGGACCAGATGCCATGATTTTACTTTTCTGAAAGTTGAGCTTTAAGCCAACTTTTCCACTCTCCTCTTTCACTTTCATCAAGAGGCTCTTTAGTTCCTCTTCACTTTCTGCCATAAGGGTGGTGTCATCTGCATATCTGAGGTTATTGATATTTCTTCCAGCAATCTTGATTCCAGCTTGTGCTCCTTTCAGCCCAGCATTTCTCATGATGTACTCTGCATGGAAGTTAAATAAGCAGGGTGACAATATATAGCCTTGATGTAGTCCTTTTCCTATTTGGAACCAGTCTATTGTTCCATGTCCAGTTCTAACTGTTGCTTCCTGACCTGCATACAGATTTCTCAAGAGGCAGGTCAGGTGGTCTGGTATTCCTATCTCTTTCAGAATTTTCCACAGTTGATTGTGATCCACAGAGTCAAAGGTTTTGGCATAGTCAATTAAGCAGAAATACATGCTTTTCTGGAACTCTCTTGCTTTTTTGATGATCCAGAAGATGTTGACAATTTGATCTCTGGTTCCTCTGCCTTTCCTAAAACCAGCTTGAACATCGGGAAGTTCACGGCTCATGTATTGCTGAAGCTTGGCTTGGAGAATTTTAAGCATTATTTTACTAACGTGTGAAATGAGTGCAATCGTGCAGTAGTTTCAGCATTCTTTGGCATTGCCTTTCTTTGGGATTGGAATGAAAACTGACCTTTTCCAGTCCTGTGGCCACTGCTGAGTTTTCCAAATTTGCTGGCCCATTGAGTACAGCACTTTCACAGCATCATCTTTCAGGATTTGAAATAGCTCAACTGGAATTCTATCACCTCCACTAGCTTTATTCATAGTGATGCTTCCTAAGGCCCACTTGACTTCACATTCCAGGAAGTCTGGCTCTAGGTGACTGATCACACCATCGTGATTATCTGGGTAGTGAAGATCTTTTTTGTACAGTTCTCCTGTGTATTCTTGCCACCTCTTCTTATCTTCTGCTTCTGTTAGTTCCCTACCATTTCTGTCCTTTATCGAGCCCATCTTTGCATGAAATGTTCCCTTGGTATCTCTCATTTTCTTGAAGAGAACTTTAGTCTTTCCTATTCTACTGTTTTTCTCTATTTCTTTGCATTGATTGCTGTGGAATGCTTTCTTATCTTTCCTTGCTATTCTTTGGAACTCTGCATTCAATTGGGTATATCTTTTCTTGCTGGTAGATAAATAGACAAAATTTCCCAAAGTTGAGAGCAATATTAACTTAATACCAAAATTAAGCAAGGACATTACTAAAAAAAAGAATAACTACTGGTCAATTTCATTCATGAAAATAGACTCTAAAAGTTTTCAAATATATTAACAAACAAAATCTAGCAGAATATAAAATGATATTGAAAGTGTTAGCTGTTCAGTCATGTCCAACTCTTTGTAACCAATGGACAGTAGCCTGCCAGGATCCTCTGCCCATAGTATTTCTCAATCAATACTGTATTGGGTTGCCAAAATGATATTAGACCATAAAATATTTGTTTTGCTATAGATATTCAAAAATCATTCAATATAATTTACAACATATCTAGTTTAAAGGATAAAAACTGTATATCTCATTAGTTACAGAAAAGTCATTTACTTCTAGCACACAGAAATGAGCATGTATTTTACATATTAAAATAAATAATGTCTTAAAATATACAGCTAACCTTGATAGATGATATGATTAAGTAAAATAAAATACAAAATAATCCATGGATGAATTGTCAGAATAAGTACACTTTCACTTTCACTTTTCACCTTCATACATTGGAGAAGGAAATGGTAATCCACTCCAGTGTTCTTGCCTGGAGAATCCCAGGGATGAGGGAGCCTGGTGGGCTGCCGTCTGTGGGGTCGCACAGAGGCGGACACGACTGAAGCAACTTAGCAGCAGCAGCATTAAGTTTGCAAGACACAAGTTATTTATATTTGTAAATATGAGCAACTAACATTCAAAGTACCTTGAATATTGCAGTGTCATAAAGCAACAAGGGATTTCCTTTTTTTATAATACTTGATATTCCCTGGAAGCTCAGCTGGTAAAGAATCCGCCTGCAAGGCAGGAGACCCAGTTTGACTCCTGGGTCGGGAAGATCCGCTGGAGAAAGGATAAGCTACCCACTCCAACATTCTTTAGCTTCCCTGGTGGCTTAGATGGTAAAGAAACCACCTGCAATGTGGGAGACCTGGGTTCAATCCCTGGGTTGGGAAGATTCCCTGGAGAAAGAAACAGCTATCCACTCCAGTATTCCGGCCTGGAGAATTCCATGGACAGAGGAACCTGGCAGGCTACAGTCCATGGGGTTGCAAAGAGTCGGACATAACTGAGTGACTTTTACTTTCATAAACCAACAAATGTTTGGTTTATGAACAAATGTTCATATATATATATGAACATATCTAATGAATAAATGATGTCCATGCCCCTTGCAAGAAAATTTTAAAATGTTATTTGGAAAAATGTTAAGAAAAATGAGATAAGAACTAATTAATGGAGAAATAAAACCTATTTGCTGTCTTCTAGCTTTCATTGTGTCAATTTCAGTCATCAGAAGTTCTTTGCTCCTTTGCCTCCCCATGCCTCAGTAAGGTAAACCCATTTGTATAGGAATCTCTAAATATTGGGCCCCTTACCTGAGTTCTTTTATTTCTTCTATTAACTGGTCATAGATATGTTACCCAATCTCCGTAACAAACTGTAAAGTGATATATTGATGTGGGAAGACAAGTCTCCTACTCTCATGTGTATACCATTCAATAATTGAAGCCAAGGAACAAATAACTTTAAGACAATGATTTTGTCCTGCAGCTGAGCTGATGAGGATGTGATGGGTGCATAATGAAAGGGGTGATGGACACAGCAAACGTTAAGAGAGTGTTTGAATTGGATTTCGAAGTGTTTTAAGAGTATGATAAGAGGACAAGTGAATGTATTTGTGAGGGAGGTATTTATAACAGAAACATAAGACTGGAATCTTACGTATTATTTCAGTGAGTGCTTCTTCAACTTGAGTTATATTATGGGTAGTTAGATGTATGTCATACACATTTGTTCTGAGAGTCAGTTACTCAATTTGCCACCAACGATTCTGTGAGAGAAATTCTGCTTTCATTCAATAAACATATGTATATTGATTACACTTTGTGGAAGGGTTCAGGAATTATGCAATGATTAATTATTAATTATACAATTCTCAAATGATCATGTAACATATTTTGAGAGTTAGATGGGAATGTGAGTACATTAGGGCACAGGATTTAGACACTGTAATTCCAATATCCAAAAGCATTTGTTCTTTTCAAGAAAAACAAATATATATTATCTCTAATATAAATATTAAAAGTATTCACACTGAAAACAAGCTGTTCTAGATAGGTGGATTTTCTAAATCTTGGAGGCAAAATCTTTTATAATACTTAATATTTAAGATAAACATTTATTTTTTATGGAAGTCTCAAGTGAAATACAGATTTCATATTTAGAAACCTCTATGATAATGAAAGCATTGCTTTATTTGGTGACATTCAATGACATTTAGACTGTGACAAATGAGTCTGAACCCTTACTTTGTTATTCAATAGTTATGTGATCTTGAGCACATTTTTAAACCTTTTTAAGCCTTTGTTTTCCTATATTGAAAATGGATATTGTATCATACTATACAGGTTTTGAAAACCAAATGGAATAATAAAAATTAGAAGTTTTATATATTGCAAATGATATATATATTACATTGTTTATTCTATATATAATATAGCATGCTATTTATACTACATATATATGATTATATATATACAAATATATAACTATTTGGCAGAGGGGTTTTGCCTTATTTAATTATGGTACCCTCATACATATCTGAGTGATGAAAGAACCACCGAGTATGGAAAAGTGGTCCACAGGGTGTGCAGTATAGTTTTATCATACCTGTCCCTTTTTCTCACTCATGTTGACATTTTCTGTTTAGAATGATCATGACAGTGTATGTATCCTGGATTTACCTTAGTAAGAACATGGTTTGGCAAAGAAGAAAAGAGTCTAGCTCTCAAAGACTCTTTCGCAGGATCTGTCTTAGCAAAGGATCATGGACAGAAAATGATTGGAGGAGCCATTGTACAATCTGACTGACTAATGAACAGATGTAAACCTTCCAGATCTACTGGAATTATAAAAGCAATGCAAACCAGAAGGCTAGTTGAAGTCACCAGACCAGAACTATAGACATGCCTATCTCCCTACCATCCCTTAGTTCCCATTCTTGGTTATAGATACTCTAAACATCATAAACCATACTCATGTCAACTGTAATGCAGGGACAAATAAAGGGGACTAAAGAATCCTCCTCAAAGACTCAATGATCATCTAAGATTTGACTTTGTGTATTGTCTTTCATAGTCTCAGATGTGGAAAAATAATAATAGAATAATAGTGGAAAAATAACCTCTTGATGAAGGTGAAAGAGGAGAGTGTAAAAGCTGGCTTAAAACTCAACAGTCAGAAAACTAAGATCATGGCATCTGGTCCCATCACTTCATGGCAAATATATGGGGAAGAAGTGGAAAAAGTGACAGATTTCATTTTCCTGAGCTCCAAAATCATTGTGGACAGTGACTGCAGCCATGAAATTAAAAGACGCTTGCTCCTTGGAAGAAAAGCTATGACAAACCTAAACAATGTATTAAAAAGTAGAGACATCACTTTGTGAACAAAGGTCCATCAAGTAAAAGCCATGGTTTTTCCAGTAGTCATGTATGAATGTGAGAGTTGGACCATAAAAAAGGCTGAGTGCTGAAGAATGGATGCCTTAGAACTATGGTGTTGGAGAAGACTCTTGAGAGTCCCTTGGACTGCAAGGAGATCAAAACTAGTCAATCCTAAAGGAAATCAATCCTGAATATTCACTAGAAGAACTGATGCTGAAGCTGAAGCTTCAATACTTTTGGCCACCTGATGTGAAGAGCTGACTCACTGGAAAAGACCCTAATGCTGGGAAAGATTGAATGGCAGAAGGAGAAGAGGATGACAGAGGATGAGATGATTGGATGACATCACTGACTTAATAGACATGAGTTTGAGCAAACTCAGGGAGATAGTGAAAGACAGCGAAGCCTGGCATGCTGCAACCTATGGGTTCACAAAGAGTCAGACACAACTTAGTGATTGAGTAACAACAAAGCTGTGAGCACCAGAATTCTGCTACACATTTCACAACACACACACACACACACACACACACAAAGGCATGGAAAACAATGATAGGAGGTAAAACAATTCTGACTTTTTTCCCCTTGATGATAACTAATTAATAACTAATAACTTATTAACTTAAATAACTAATTTTAAATTAGCAAATACATTGGTAACCAACAACAGGGAAAGGGAGGAAAGGGATAAATTGTGAATTTTGGGTTAGCATATATACACTACTATATATAAAATATATAACAAACAAGGGCCTTCTGTATAGCACAGGGATCTATATTCAATATCTTACAATAACCTATAGTGGAAAGGAATCTGAAAAAGAATATGTATACCCACACACACCCATATATATATATATATATATACATATATATATATATAAAATCATATATACTTTTCTTAATTTAATCATTTTACTGTACACCTAAAACACTCTAAACTATACTTCAATAACATAAAAATAAGTTGAGAATTAAATAGCAAATGCAATTTCAAAAACAAGTCTCATAATGCTTCTATACTTGCTTTTCTGGTGACATACAACCTATGTTTAGACTCTTGAAATAGGTAGCACTGATTAGCTTTTGTAGCATTTTATTTTACTGGAGCTTAAAACAAATAATTTTTTAACGAGATATTTTAATATACTGCCAACAAACCTATATCACCATAAGATGTGGAGTAAAAAGACACTTTCAAAACTCAGACCTAATCTCTAATCATTTAACAACAGGGGAGTTAGGAAATGAACTATTTAAAAAAAAAAGATGTGTAAAGAAAGTCAAAATGGATAACTACTTTCAATTACTATTTAATAAGAGAAAGTATATCATGTCACAATATAGTCAAGTCAAGACTTAATATTTTTTGCAACATTCTTTGGAATAGTAAAAGCTTGAAACAATCTAAACATATGTGAAAATTAGTTTGAAAGGAAGCAGCCAATCAACTCAATGATAACAACAGATACAACATCATTAATGTTAAAATATACAGATATTACATATTATATTATATTTTGGAGTTTTTGCAGGAGAAGATGTGCTCCCATTTCTTCTACTCCGCCATCTTGTATTGATCAAAATGGCTCATTCGCCTAAGTTTATTTAAATAGTAATTGGTGGAATCAGCAAAAGCACTCAGACAGTGTGATGATAGAATTCTGTTTTATCTATTGTGCTGTAAATACTGATGTTTTTATTCTGAGTGAAATAAGTCAGACAGAGAAGGAGATATATGATATTCCCTATATGTAGAATTGGCACTGTGACTTTGACACAGGTCCTTTACTTCTCTCAATCTTCATTTCTTCACTTCCCTTTCCTCCATTAATCCTTGGAACCTGGTCCTGCTGCCATTACTAATGATGTTCCTCAGGCTAAAGCAACCACTCCAGTCCTCCTTCTCCTGTGGAAAATGCTTAAAGAGATGAGAATACCAGGCCACCTGACCTGCCTCCTGAGAAATCTGTATGCAGGTCAAGAAGCATAGTTATAACTAGACATGGAACAACAGACTGGTTTCAAATTGGGAAAGGAGTACATCAAGATTGTATATTGACACCCTGCTTATTTAACTTATATGCAGAGTACATCATGCAAAATGTCAGGCTAGATGAAGCACAAGCTAGATTCGAGATTGCCAGGAGAAATATCAATAACCTCAGATATGCAGCTGACACCACCCTTTTGGAAGAAAATGAAGAAGAATTAAAGAGCTTCTTGATGAAAGTGAAAGAGGAGAGTGAAAAAGTTGGCTTAAAACTCAACATTCAGAAAACTAAGATCATGGCAACCAGTCCCATCACTTCATGGCAAATAGATGGGGAAACAATGGAAACACTGAGAGATTTTATTTTGGGGGCTCCAAAAATCACTGCAGATGGTGACTGCAGCCATGAAATTAAAAGATGCCTGCTCCTTGGAAGAAAAGCTATGACCAATCTAGACAGCATGTTAAAAAGCAGAGACATTATTTTGCCAACAAAGGTCCGTCTAGTCAAAGCTATGGTTTTTCCAGTAGTCATGTATGGATGTGAGAGTTGGACTATAAAGAAAGCTGAGTGCCGAAGAATTTATGCTTTTGAACTGTGGTGTTGGGGAAGACTCTTGAGAGTCCCTTGGACTGCAAGGAGATCCAGCCGGTCAATCCTAAAGGAAATGAGTCCTGAATACTCACTGGAAGGCCTGACGCTGAAGCTGAAACTCTAATACTTTGGCCACCTGATGCAAAGAACTGATTCATTGGAAAAGACCCTGACGATGGAAAAGATTGAAGGTGGGAGGAGAAGGGGACAACAGAGAATGAGATGGTTGGATGATATCACCGACCAGATGGACATGAGTTTGAGCAAGCTCCGGGAGTTGGTAATGGACAGGGAGGCCTGGCCTGCTGCAGTCCATGGGGTCACAGATTTGGACACAACTGAGCGACTGAAATGAACTGAACTGAACTGAACTGATCAAGTGATGGTCTGAAAAATGTCTCACATAAACTTGAAGGATTAGTGATTGGCATAACAACTATTTAACCTCAGTGACAAGCTACACAGTAATAGTAGGTTATTTTTCTCAGGATACACATTATGAAATATAAATGAGGATTGATTTCAGCCTGAATTAAAAAGTCAATAATCCTCCAGAGAACATTTCAAGCCATTTGTTACAGTCATTTTTACATAGGAAGTGCACACTATGAACTTGTTTTTCCTCTCTCTGGGCAATGCATGTAAAAAGAAACCTAGGGGACCAAGGGGTTCCTACATTGGATTGAGAATCCAATGCTTATATTATCATGAAAATCCTTAAATCAACTTCCTCATAGTTTAAACAAAGGGTAATTTTAAAGTTGTCTATTCACTGAAAATTTCCTAATATTGGATGTCTCACAAAAATATCTCAGCAATTTAAATGGTTGACTTTAGTACTATCAAATAATATCAATATTTGCCTTATCAAGTAATATCAATATAGAATTATCAAATAATATTAATATTAAATTAATTAATATGTACATACAAATACATTAAATGATTAAGTTTATATATTATTCAGCTTTATTCTATAAATATAACTAAGTTTCTGTCATTTAAAATGGAAGATATATAAGAAGACCTAAATATTTGAATTTTGTTTATGAAAAAATTTTAAGTATAAAATCTGATTTTATTGTCTTAAGATTATAATTGAGAAATATTTATTAACAACTTCTTAGTGTAGTATGTAGTTCTAGGTGTCATTCTCACATGTTCAGTTTTACATATAAACAGGCTGAGTGACTGCTGAGACCACATTTGGAAATTAGCCTAAGGGGCCATGGGAAATAATTGGCCTAAATTGTCTTATCTGGTAGTGATCACAAAATAAGTGGCCCCAGACAAGTATCTACTGAAATGTGAATACTGGGAATCTAAATAGAAATTCTGAATTAGACATCATATAGTCATACATAAGGTAAATTTGAGATCCCTAAAAATTGTATTTTAAAATGCCAAAGGCAAATAAATCATCAGTTCATGTATAGTATTTTCAGAGAGGTATTACTAATTCACTTCAAATAGCCGTAACCTCTCAAGGAAAGTGAACCATTTCTTTTATCACACAGTTAAAATAAATAGTATCACCTTGTAACTTAACTGAACTAATATTTATCTAACAATTATTAGGGCATAAATGGTAAAAAAAAAAATTGGATGCCTTATATATATGGAAGACTAGTAACTCAAAGTATACATAGATAAGGCTATATTTTAGCTAGTTTTAGAAATTAGAAATGGAAATGGGTCTCTGATACTAGAAAGTATTAAATTAAAAGTAAAAAGCAATGAGTTAAAGATAATAAAGTATGATTAGTACAGTTACATTTCTAGAAACTTCTAGAATCAGTTATAAACAGATATAGGCTCAAAACCATGAAGCATTTAATGATAATAATAACAGATTTAAAACTGGGTAATAAAGACCTATGAATATATTTCTCAAAAACCCATATAACTTTATTGAATGAGAATAAATCAGTATTTTTCTCAATATTTGGAAATATCTAATAGAATCCTTTTAATCTAATAATCTTTCTAATCTAATAGTGAGCATGTGCTCAGGCGCTTAGTCGTCCAAATTTTTGCAACCCCATGGACCTGGGGCCTGCCAGGCTCTTCTGTCCATGGAATTCTCCAGGCAAGAATACTGGAGTGGATTGCGATTTCCTGCTCCAGGGATTCTTCCCCACCCAGGGATCAAACACGCATCTTTTGCATTGGCAGGCAGATTCTTTACCACTGAGCCACCAAGGAAGCCTTAATCTAATAGTAGAAATGACCTAATGGAAAATTTATATACCTTTGTAACACTGTGTGCTACCTTTCTGTCATCCTTAACTTTTCATTCTGTGATCTTCTTTTAGCAGGTTGCTGCACTATTGCCAAAAATTATGGCACATCCCAGGTATTTTGGAAGTCAGATTTTATAGTGAGGGGACAGAGATCACTGACCCAATACCCTGACTGCATTCTAACTGAGAACAAAGGTGAATTTAAGGTGAATTGTCAGGTCACAGGGATATAAACAAATAAACGTTGGATATCTTTTTTCCTTTTCTGGATGCTATTATCCTCTATTCTTTGGAAGGATTCTATCACTGCTTTTCCACTAATTATTCATACAGCTGCACTGCTAGAAAGGCTTGTAAGAAAGCTTAAGGGTAAGAATATAAATGTCTCTGAAGTAGTACAGACTCACAGTGGCATCTGGATTGTTCTGTTTGTATTATGACTTCCTTTGTCATTAAAGCAACTTTCCTATGAAAAATTACAGACCAGGTTTAATAAATATTTTAAATGCTACTGAGCTTGTCCAATGCCTTTTGTCTCTGACATTATTAAAGCCATCAATTTCTCTTTAACTTTGTCCCAAAGCAATCTTTTTATATTCATGACTTTCACACTGCCTCTTGTCAATATTACAAAACTCTCTGATCACATTATTACAGCCTTCATAAAAGTGTAGAGTATGCAACAAACGTTAGAGGCAAAATATAAATTAACAGTAACACACTTGTGGTCAGAAGTTTTTCTGACTTAAAAAAAATTGTTAGATCTTCCCATTTTCCCATAGTATTGTAACAAATCACAACTATTTAAGCCATTTTGAAAAGGACAGCAGTTTGTCCTAGTTTAATTAACTAAGATCTAATCTATCAATCCTTAAAATTAGTAGTGGCCATTTTAATCCCTAATTTCAAAGTCTCAAAAGCCACCATTTTCAGAAATGTCTTCTGAAGCACAAAAGAAAACTGAAGTATTCAAGATAATATGTAAGACGCTATTTTTCTAAATCTATGAAAAAATAAAATAGGAACTGATGAAAAAATGAATTTAATGATGACACATGATAGATGCTGTTTCTTTCTTTCTTAAATGTCATTTACTTTTATATAATACATATGCAATTTAAAGTTTGTCAAGAGATCTCAAATTAAATACTTGACTGTACAATGAATATATTATAACCCCATCCAACCTAAAATTTGAATGCATTTCTAGTACTCTGTGTTCTAAGGAGCAATATATTCAATTTCTCTAAGTCTCACCTTTCCCATTTATAAAATTTGAAACCCCTTCTAAGATTAAATGGATTAAAGGAAACAATGCATGGTGAGTTACCAACCCCTTGCTAGACTCAGGTCAGCAGGAAAAAGTTGTGTCTTAAACCACAACTCTCCTCTCCAGAAATCTTTTTTTTTTTTTTTTGTCTCTTACAAATAGAATCACTGAGGCTTTTTAGGATAAATGGCAAAGGCATATAATTTTGCTGTGGCTCAGATGGTATCTGACTCTTTATGACTCCATGGACTGTAGCCTTCCAGGCCACTCTGTCCATGGGATTCTAGGGTGCCATTTCTTCTTCCTCCAGGAGATCTTCCTGACCCAGGGATCCAACCCATGTCTCTTACATCTCCTGTATTGGCAGGTGGAGTCTTTACTGCTAGCACTGCCTGGGAAGTCTATAATTTCACTAGTCAATACCAACACAAATTGATTGTACTGCTTGGAGATCTAATTTAAAAGTAGCCTAAATCCATGTTTGGGTTCAATAGGAGTGAAAACTATATTTGATCTATATCTGCCAAAACTAGAGAAAGGGAAATGAAAGCAAGACACATATTTTGCCAACTTGCTTAATGTTCAAGATGAAAAACAAGCTTCTACATAATACAGTATACTGAAAGATTTTTTCAAAGCTGTCTCTAAAAATATAAAAAATTCTAAGCGGACCAAGTTACATCTTCTAAGCATTCCCCCAATCACATTTATACCCCATTAGTCACAAAACCATTAAGTACATGCATTCCTGGCAAAAAAGCACTTCGTGTGTGTGTGTGTGTGTGTGTGTGTGTGTGTATGGCCGGAAAGCAAAAGGAAAAAAAAAAAAATGCATTAGAGCTTAAAAAGATAAGGAAAATGCATGTCATTCAATATAATTAAAATGCATGGCAAAAATATATATAAATGATCTTGGAAGGTTTTGTTCATACCTTTTCTGACAGATATTATCCCAGCTAGCCTTATATTTTTCCATCATTTGTGTAAGAAATTTAAACATTTGAAGAATATGGTAAAACTATTAAAAAATAAAACATCTTGCACCAAACAGGATTACTTAAGAGGCAGATTTTAGATCACAATGTGGACCTAACTAGATTTGCGATTTTGAGAGAGGTAGTCCAGCTATTTGGTGCCTATTTCTTCATTTCAAAAGTGAATATTATAACCAAATAGTGTGTGATGTTACTTTAAAATATAAAGTGCCTTTGAAGATGAAGAAATGGATTCATGATAACATTGTTAGTGCAAGAGTTGATGTAAACCTTTTCAATAGAAGTGGTGAAAATTAAAAATGTTAAATAACTTTACTCAGGGATTTTATTATAAACTAATTTATGTATATAAATATTTTCATAATATATAAAATATATTTGTTTTTTATATAAAACTGAAGTCCACTATATATATATATACACACACATACATATTTATATGAAACTGGAATTCACTATATGAACTTATATGCAGAGTACATCATGAGAAATGCTGGGCTGGATGAAGCACAAGCTGGAATCAAGATTGCCAGGAGAAATATCAATAACCTCAGATATGTAGATAACACCACCCTTATGGCTGAAAGTGAAGAAGAACTAAAGAGCCTCTTGATAAAAGTGAAACAGGAGAGTAAAAATGTTGGCTTAAAGCTCAACATTCAGAAAACTAAGATCATGGTACCCGGTCCCATCACTTCATGGCAAATAGATGGGAAAACAATGGAAACAGTGATAGACTCTATTTTCTTGGGCTCCAAAATCACTGCAAATGGTGACTGCACCCATGAAATTAAAGGGTGCTTACTCATTGGAAGAAAAGTTATGGCCAACCTAGATAGCATATTAAAAAGCAGAGATGTTACTTTGCCAACAATGGTTCATTTAGTCAAGGCTATGGTTTTTCCAGTAGTTATGTATGGATAAGAGAGTTGGACTATAAAGAAAGCTGAGTGCTGAAGAATTGATGCTTTTGAACTGTGGAGTTGGAGAAGACTTTTGAGAGTCTCTTGGACTGCAAGGAGATCCAACCAGTCCATCCTAAAGGAAACCAGTCCTGAATAGTCATTGGAAGGACTGATGTTGAAGCTGAAACTCCAATACTTTGGCCACCTGATGCGAAGAGCTGACTCATTTGAAAACGAACGATTTTCTTTCAGTAATCTTATTTTTTACACACTACCCAAGAATAAAACAATATATTCTCCTGAATTTGATATTCTTTCTTCATCATATACTTATATGTGATGCTTCAACATGATATATATTTTCATCATTTAATGTTTTTATTTGATATTTCACATTTATGCACATATATAAGTATATATTCCTACTTTAAATGATTTTACACATAAACCAATTTTATGTCTTTCTGGTATTTCATCCACCCTTTGAATCTATACCATATTTTTTGGTAAACATAGCTTTAAAAAAACTTTAATATTCCTTATAACAAGTTCATTCAAACTAGTGTTTGTTTTAAGTTCTTTTGCAGTAATTTTCCCATAGTTATTCTTTTATTGGAAGAAAGGGTAGGAGCAGAAAGAGAAAGAAAGGAGGAGAAGTAAACAGGAAGTGAAGACAGAAAGGAAATAAAGAGGAAAGGTAAGAGAGACAAACTCTTTGGAATTCTGGCTGAAATGGCCTTAAAGTTATAAATAAAGAACATTAATTATTTAAATATATGATCTCCCACTCTAGAACCATGGTATATTATTTCATTTATTTCCATTATTTTTAAGACCTTCAATGACATTTTATGATTTTAAGTTAGAATCTAAAATGTCCCTGGACATTTTTTTTTCCTGAACATTTCCTTTTTTAGCTGCTAAATGGAAATGTGTTTTATATATATTTACAATTAAGTGACTGAATCCCAATTTTATTTTCATAGAAATACTTTTAGATTTTGATCTCTGGGTTTTTGAAGGAAACCATCACATCGCCTGCAATTATATACTAAAAATGTCTATTTTATAATGTATATGGTTTTCAACTCCAAAACATTTTAAATAGCAGGGGAGAGAAATGATAAATTATAGACTTGTCTTGTTTTAATGTTAAAAAAGCCACTCAACTGTCAAAAGAATGACTTTTTGATGTTAGCTATCATTTAAAAATAAGCATTATAAAGTGTAGCTGGATTCCTATGATAACAAATTCAGAATTTTTAAGGATGGTATCTTAACTTTATCAGGTACTTTCAGCATGTACTACTATAAGAGTTCTTAAAAAGCCAATCTTGTCATTAAATAAATGATTTTAAAGGAAGGTAAAAGAACACCACCAATGCTACAGTGCTTACACACCTATATATATATATATATATATATATATATATATATATGTATATTCTTCGGGTTTAGTGGTTGCTGGGCATGTTGTACATTTGATTACATACAATCTCAGGACACTAAAGCCTTTGACTGTGTGGATCATAACAAACTGTGGAAAATTCCTAAAGAGATGGGAATATCAGACCACCTTTCCTGCCTCCTGAAATATCTGTATGCAGGTCAAGAAGCACCAGTTAGAACTGGACATGGAACACTGGACTGGATCCAAATTGGGAAAGGTGTACATCAAGGCTGCATATTGTCACCCTGCTTACTTAACGTATACGCAGAGTACATCATGAGAAATGCTGAGCTGGATGAAGCACAAGTTGAAATCAACATTTCTGGGAGAAATATCAATAACCTCAGATATGCAGATGACACCACCCTTATAGCAGAAAGTGAAGAACTAAAGAGCCTCTTGACGAAGGTGAAAGAGGAGAGTGAAAAAGTTGGCTTAAAATTCAAGATAAAACTAAGATCATGGCATCCAGTCCCATCACTTCATGGCAAAGAGATGGGGAAACAGTGGAAACTGTGAGAGACTTTATTTTCCTGGACTCCATAATCACTGCAGATGGTGACTGCAGCCATGGAATTAAAGATGTTTGTTCCTTGGAAGGAAAGCTATGACCAACCTAGACAGCATATTAATAAACAGAGATATTATTTTGCCAACAAAGATCCATCTAGTCAAAGCTATGATTTTCCAGCAGTCATGTATGGATGTGAGAGTTGGACCATAGAGAAAGCTGAGCACTGAAGAATTGATGCTTTTGAAGTGTGGTGTTGGGGATAATTCTTAAGAGTCCCTTGGACTTCCAGGAGATCAAACCAGTCAATCCTAAAGGAAATCAGCCCTGAATATTCACTGAAAGACTGATGCTGAAGCTGAAGCTGTAATACTTTGGCCACCTGATGTGAAGAGCTGACTCATTGGAAAAGACTCTGATGCTGGAAAAGATGGAAGGTGGGAAAAAAGGGGATGACAGAGGATGAGATAATTGGATGGCATTATCAAACTGATGGACATGAGTTTGAGCAAGCTCTGGGAGTTGGTGATGGACAGGGTAGCCTGGAAGGCTGCAATCAATGGGGTCACAAAGAGCTGGACAGAACTGAGTGACTGTACTGAAATGAAATGAATCTGGGGACATTCAACTCATCAAGGTTGAAACAGTGAGCATTGATGTTGGTACCAAGTTCCTCTTCATGTTCACATTTGTGCATTTTCCTTTTTTCCCACATTTTATATCCATTTGTTTCCTTCCAAGCTCTTTCAGTTTCCTTCTATCTTTATATCTATACTATGCCTATATCAATTATCTTGATTATTGTAGCTTCATACCAAATTTATATTTTGCTCTATTTATGACAATATCCAATCAATGCAGTAAAGTGTTTTGAGGGAAGGGCATCTTGTAGTCAACATATGGGAGGTTGGACTAGCCTCAGGAATGGCAGTAAACCCCTCTAGAAACTATTATTTGTTCACTACTGGGTCCTCAGCATCCAGCACAGTATATAATAGATCTCAACCTGCAGATATAATGTAGATATATTACATGTGTGTGAGTCAATGAGTGAATGAGAGCTTGATATCAGCTTTATATTATAACAGTCCCCATAATAACATGCTGGGAGGGCGCGGAGGCTGATGTCATCGCAACCTTCAGTTGGTTCCTCCCTATTCAGGCTGTGTTCATTTTATTGTTTCTGCTCTTGTGAATCACATTGCTTCCTCTGCTGCAATGAACATTCTGGTATCTGCAGCATGTTATCTGCAGAACTTAGAGTTTAATGGATAACCCCACTGCATTCTGTTCTTTTGTTCTCTGTAATCCCATCCTTTAATTAGTAGATATACATTTTAACCTAACTCTCCTAAACTGTTTGATTTCATCCTGATAATTTAGCCAGAGAGTACATGCATAATCTTAGTCAGATGTACTGTAGTGAGAATAGCCAATCTAATTTAAGTTTTCTAAATAGTAGTCTATTATTGTATACAGTAAAATCAAAATCATAAAGAAAAAGAAATATTGAAATGGTCACATGCATGCATGCTCAGTCGCTTCAGTCATGTCTGACTTTTTTGCGACTCTGTGGACTGGAGCCCACCAGGCTCCACTGTCCATGGAATTCTCCAGGCAAGATACTGGAGTGGGTTCCATGTCCTTCTCCAGGGAATCTTCCCAACCCAGGGATTGAACCTGGTTCTCCTGTGTCACAGTGGATCCTAATAAGTATGCATGCAAATTTTTACATGTCAAAAATATTTTTGTGCATATTAAGTGAATACATTAAAACAATGATTCCTCTTTCACCATATTTCTTGCTGTAAATTTTTTAGCAGAAAATAGTTAATGTTGAATTTAATTTTCTTCAGTGATTAGATGGATAAAAGTCGACCCAATTACACTAAACCCATAACCAATATTTATTATCAGAAGTATCACATTATTAATCTTATATACATCTGTGTTAGTCACTCAGTCCTGTCCGACTCTTTGTGACCCCATGGACTATACAGTCTATGGAATTCTCCAGGCCAGAATACTGGTGTAGGTAGCCTGTTCCTTCTCCAGGGGATCTTCCCAACCCAGGGGTCGAACCTGGGTCTCTTGCATTGCAGGTGCCTTACCTTCTGAGCTACTATGCACACACATATACATACATGTACATACAACCACATATACACGTATTAACACATTTCCAGTATTCTGTGTGAAACAATAGTAATTTAAAATGAAAACATTTATTATTGATAAGATAGAATTGGGCTTCCCTGGTGGCTCAGCAGGTAAAGAATCCACCTGGAATGTGGGAGACCTGAGTTTGATCCCTGGGTTTGGAAGATCCCCCTGGAGGAGGGTATGGCAACCCACTCCAGTATTCTTGCCCGGAGAATCCCCATGGAAAGAGGAGCCTGGAGGGTTACAGTCCATAGTGTCGCAAAGAGTCAGACACAACTGAGCAACTTAGCACAAGCACACATAGTTTTGGGAGATATATTCCTATTAATGTAAAAATCTTCATTTTCTTTAAGAAGAAACTGTAGTTTTCAATTTAATCAATAGATGGCACTACTATTTGCTGTATTTTGGTGACACTAACATAACATTTGCTAAAATACATCAGTTGAATAAATATTTTGAAAAGCTTGTTTTTAATAAAAAAAAATTTCCTTGACATAATTGTCATTATTTTAAAGTATTCACTTTCAAAAGTGATACTTACAGCTTTATTTTATTTTATTAAATTATTTTCATTGGAGTATAATTGATTTACAATGTTGTGTTAATTTCTGCTATATAGCAAAGTGAATAAGTTATACATATACATGTATCCTCTTTTCAAAATCTTTGATAATGCAATTTTAATACATGATAATTACTGTCAAATGCATTGTTGTCATCCACAAAATATTCCAGATATTTTGTAGAAACTCTTTTTTTGTTATTAATTTGAAGACATTCTGACTCATAGTAGTGCTTATGGAGGAAATGTCTGTTGTAGTTGCGGGGAGTGGGGCTATCGTATGTTTTGCTTACTTATTACTTGTTTTTATTTTCAAATAGTCAAGAATCTTAAGTCAAAATGTGTTGAGGAAACTCTTAAAATTTAATAGCATTAATTATCTATTAATAGTTATCAAGTATCACTGATAGTCCCAAAATGAATATTTTCTATTGTTAATCTATTATGTAACTATATGACACACAAAATTATCTCTATTTTATCATGAAGCATACGTCTCTTGAGAATCTCTTGGAATGCAAGGAAATCCAACCAGTCCATCCTAAAGGAAATCAGTTTGAATATTCATTGGAAGGACTGATGCTGAAGCTGAGACTCCAATATTTTGGCCACTTGATGTGAAAGACTGACTCATTGGAAAAGCCCCTGATGCTGGGAAAGATTGAAGGTGGGAGGAGAAGGGGATGACAGAGGATGAGATGGTTGGATGGCATCACCGACTCAATGGACATGAGTTTGAGTAAACTCCAGGCATTGGTGATGGACAGGGAGGCCTGACGTGCAGCAGTCCATGGGTTCAAAAACAGTCAGACACGACTGAGCGATTGAACTGAACAGATACTTACATGTAACTGTTGTGGTTGCCAGTACTGTGGAGCAAAGTTTCTATTTACCTTCAAGCAAAGCTTATCTAAACTCATTTTTGTTAACTGGAAATGTGGAGATAGAAGCCAGAAGAGCTTCTCAGACTGTCTTATTAACAATAAAAGAATCAGAGCCTCCCAGTCCATACTAATTTCTCATTTTCTTTTGGCATTTCTTGTCTGTCATTCTTATCATATAAATTATAATTAACAGCATATTTTAGCACTTTATCAATATGTAGTTTTTAGTAGCATTAAAATTTTACATGTATACTTGCCTAGTAATCTCCACCAAATTGAAATTTCCTTATACTTAATATAATGTCAATAAATACATCTTAAAATAGATATGCAGGTTTTTGAGAAAACAAATACTATTTGCAGGACCACAACTTTCTCCCTCTCATTTATCATTATTCATCTATGTAAGTGGCAATCCTATTATTAAAAGAAAATTTAAGCAAACCAGATGTCTCCTTGGCCTGCTTTGAAACAGTCCTTTCTTTGCATGCAAAATTTTTTTTTTTCTTTACATACAACTTTTTGGATTTCCCTAACACCTCACATCTGAAAAAGGCTATATGGCTATGAGCTATGTCCTTGCTTATGCCACCAGAGTGTTTCATTAGTGACCTAACCTGCTGTGAGATTAGTACAGTTGCTGATTCCATCATTGTGAGGCTGGCATAAATTGAGGCACAAATCCCATTATTACAATGCAGAGTGGCCGGCTCACCAGTCCATGAAACATTTAGTTCATTATTTACTTTAGCATAGCAAAAAACTTTCCAGTTCAATAAACAGAATAGAACAACAAATATGTGTTTACTATTTACTCTTTGCAAAATATAAAATTAAGCTTAGGGAGAAAGCAATGAGTTATGAAATATGTCCATTTTTCTTTGGCCATCTCATTACAACACCTCATATACATTAAAAATCTAAAGGAAAGGTGGTGTGAAGGTCCAATTAGTTATTTCTAGTGAAAACAATATCTAGAACTGCAGGATGCCTGAGGTGGAATTGATTATTGTGCACTTCAGTGTTCACTAATCATTGTTGTTCAGTTGCCTAGTTGTATGGGGCTCTGCCACCCCATGAACTGGTCAGGTTCCTCTGTCCATGGGATTTTCCAGGCAAGAATACTGGAGTGGGTGGCCATTTCCTACCTTCATGTAAAACATGGAACATGATCTGAACCTTTGAAAAGGATCTGACTTACATCGCCAGAGAAAACAAGAGACTCACTCACACTGGAACTCGTTGATAGCTTTAAGACTAATAATACACTACAGAGGAAACTGTATTTAAAAAGGAATGAGCAGTAAAAATCCTGTAAGCAAATTATAATAATCACTCATAAATATGAACAAAACAGAAAAGTGTATTAATTTGGAGAACTCATGAAAGCCTATATACAGAATGTGAATATATGATTCTATACTTTCCAGGGCAGCAGAAAACAGAATACTATTGACTGAATTATTGCTATGAATGAATGAATGAATGAAAAATTATATTATATTTTATTGTTAAAGTATGTTATATTTTATTGTTAAAGTAAAGTAAAATATTCTTTCCATTTTATCAAGTTTAAAAATAAATGATATAGTATCAGATGGTGAAATCAAATTAACTGATATATTGGGTGATACAATAAAGTATGCTAAATAAGTTTAGGATTAATTAGGAATCAGGTCATGACTTATCAAGAATTACACTAAGCTATTGTTTTGCAATTTTAAAATGTTGTACTATTTTGCAGTGAGCACAATTTAAGGATAATACAGAAGAAAAAAATTATATATAATATACATTAAGTGAAAAACTCAAGAAAACACCATCACCAGTGAGAGTAAAACAACACAGAGGAAAAATTAGTTACATTCCTTAATTTAAATGAAGTAAACTTTATTTTTAGAACATATGGATTAGCAAGTACACATGCAAATTGCAAAAGGTGCTTAAAACCTAATTAAACTATCTTGAGAGTGCCCTCATGCTAAATCTTTAAGATCAAATAAGCCTCATTATCACATTAACCTTCTTTCTACACACTTGTTATACAAGTGTCATTACATTAATTAGTCATTATGCAGTTCTTTAAGAGCTGGCCACCTCAGGAATGTTTTGTAACATTACCCAATTCTTGTACACACAAATGTAGTCTATGAAATATCACTTCTATCAACCCCTGAAAACTAGTCCAGTAAACCTTGTCAGACAAATTTAAATATGCATGTAGATATAATCAGGTTGAAGTTTTATGAGGAAAAATAATTTTGCAATATGAAAAACAAGATAGTACATTCATTTATACCTAAATGTATATAAGCATGCTGACTTATACTATAAAAGAATTCTGGTGGAATGAATTTAGATCTGAGTCAATCATGCTGCTGCTGCTAAGTCACTTCAGTCGTGTCCGACTCTGTGTGATCCCATAGATGGCAGCCCACCAGGCTCCCCCCGTCCCTGGGATTCTCCAGGCAAGAACACTGTGGAATCAATCATAGGTGAATGCAAAACAATGGTATCTGAGAATGAGTCATCTACCCAAGAGATTTGCTCCAATTAACAGAAGACTGCACACATCTCTGATTCATGTAGAGATGACTGTATCTATCCTCTGCCCTTACTAAGCCCTCAGGCTGGAAGAGGACAAACCATCTGCTTGGTGTTTTGAGAATTACTGGGCACAGTCAGCCCAACCTTTCTCATATCCTGGAATTGTTTTGGTCTTTTGTCTATAGGAGACCATCAGTGGCCTCAGCATCCTTTCTCTGCTGAGATCTAGAGTGGTGCTATTTATGGATCTTCTAAATGCCCAAAATTGGATGATCTGAGAAACCTTGAGAAATTCACAGAGTTCCTGTGATTGACAAAATCACATGAGGAAGGATTACAGATTTGAAATGGCTCCAGTGGATAACTTAGCTCTCATAGTATATGCCTTGGAGCTGATTTAGAAAAAATAAATAAATAAATAAATATTAGTACAAAAGATGGTTTCTATATGCTGTAGCCTCAGCAGGTAGCCTTAGGTCTTAAGCTTTCAATAATGAACTCATTGGATTGGATCCCTTTGAATGACTTTTGTCCTTGAGTGATTAGCCGTGTTTATGCAGGAGAGCCCAGTCACACAAACACAGGTCCTGGGAGTCAGGTTGTGCCGTGTAAGGGCTGTCATGGTTGAACTTTGAATGACAGAGGTGCATTTTCTCTGAAATTTCAATCACAATTGAAGGTAGGTGCTTTTTAAGGATCAGCAAGTGACTTTTACTATGTTTCTCAACCAAGTTGGTAGGCAGCATTTTAATAGAATTTTTTCCTTAATGATTAGGCAGTTAATTTCCATTAGTGTTACAAAGTACTAAGTGTAAGGTATTGCTTTATGATACTAGTAGCAGCCCTATGTTGGCAGTACTAAACTGCCCCAACTCCGTTAACTGCCTTTATTTACAAATGAGAGCTTCTGTAAGGAAGGGCTTGTTCAAAACCTAACAAGTACTCTGGTTTCCTTATTTATGTAAATGCTCTTTATGACTTCAGATTGCAGAGGTCTACAATCTGTCTTCCCTCAAAGAAAAATAATATATTAACAAACAAATACAAAAGGAAAAAGTACCCTATTTTAAGGAAATAAATCTCAAAGCTGGATAGGAAAAACAAAACTAAACTCAAAACTTTAAAAACTAAAACAATGAATAGCAGTTAAAGTTCCATATCTCTAATGTCTCTAAGAATGAAGTTTGCTCAGTTTGTCAAGGAGGACATGACATGGTTTAAAATACTTACTTTAATGATTCATCAGGGCAAGATTAGTAGAAATTGAGAGCAAAATAAAGGGAGAAATTGATTAACCTGGAGAGAGAGTTTACTTAGGAGAACATCTTAGAGGACAGAGAAGCCACCAGATATGAAAAGGAAAATTAGATCTTAAATTCAGTACATGCACACACACACACACACACACACACACACACATGCATACAAACACACAGGCATGTACACACAAACATGCACATACATGTACACACACATCACGGAGAGGTGACTCTGAGGACTAAATTATCTTAAAATAGATTTAATTTAAAAATGAGGAAATTTTTTAGTTGTCTATTTAATAAAATGATTGGTAGTCTCCAGCAATCTGACACCAGAGGAGACTGGAAAGATCTGAGAGAGCAAGCTAGGCTGACTCTTCAGAGGAATCTACAATCAAGAAATAATCAGAAACATTTATTCATTTATCAATGTGTATTTATTCAGGAAATATTTATTGAATCAAAACTATGTTCAAGGCACTGTGCAAGGCATGTGAAAGCAGAAAAAGGGAGTGATAACAAGAGAAAGAGAGCAAATCTCCTCTAGTGAGGGAAGGCCAAAACTGAACTATAAACTTATTAGGTAAATATTGACCTTATTTAATTAAATTTAAGATGCTACTATTATGTATCATTAACAAAGAAGAAAATGTTACTAGTTGATAGACACTTTGTTTTTATACCCATATATTATAGAATGTATCACTATTTCAAAGATGTTGACATAATGAGGAAATAAAGAGTGTTAATACTTTTCTAGGATATATACATCTTGTTAGAAAGTAATAGTACTATCCATAAATAAAATCAAGAAGGACCAAGAGTGTGGGAAGATGGGGATTAGTCCTAATCTTAAACTGTGTAGTTTGAATAAGTCTTTGTTGAGAAAAGTACATTTAACTAAAGAGCTTAATGTGGTGGAAACTAAGCCTTGTTGGCATTTGGCTAAATATCTTCAGGTTTAGGGAATAGATGCCTGAAAACTGGTTATATTAAAGAAAAGGAAAGCAGTGGACACTGAGAGCAGCTAGAATGGAGTTTGCAAGGGAGAGGCGAACAGGATTGGAAGATACTACAAAATCAGAAAACTTATGGTTTTGATGGGCTTTCGAAAGACTGGCTTTTAATCTGAGTGACATTAGGAGTCAATGTAGAATTTTAAGCAGAGGAAGGGTGTGACTTAACTCATAAGTGTGAAGTTGGATATACACAAAAATAGGAATAGTAATTTTAGTTACGGTTACTCAGGGGTAAGAACAACAGGCCATAAATTTCTATCATAAATTTATTTGTACAAATTGTGTAAAATACGTTAGAAAGACAGATGAACAGTAAAAATTTCTCCTGGCATCCCGGGATGTATTCCAAAGTGACAGCTATTGCAGGTGGTCATGAAGTTGTCCTCCGTACCTAAGGACTCATGATCTGGCAGTGTTTGGAATTAGGACTCTGAGGGAAAACACAGCCAAGATGAAATACTTAAAGGACTCTAGGCAAGATAATGATGGATCTTGTCTGGGCATAGGTTAGATATCATTCTAATGGAAGAATTGCCCCTGGGTGGGATTACTCAAATCAGTAAGGAAAATGTGGGAAATTTTTGCTTGATCTATAAATGCTTTTGGCAGATCTAGATGCAATATTTTCAAATCTCTCACTGTGACAAATCCCATAGGACTACCTACAGAGAAATCCATGAGAACAAATATGTGTGGACCAGAAAGCAGAGAGCAGTAAAAAAGAAGGAAGACCCTTGTTTCTGTCACACTGCTTTGCAAAACGAAAAAAGGAAAAAGCCAAATGAAGTGGCTTATTCTTCCTGAAAGAAACAATCGAACAATTAAGAGCAAGAGAGTATTAGAAACAGGAGGAAATGTAGCAGAAATTAATACAGCACAGGCTCTAGAAACTGAGGGTATGAAATATTGTGGAGTTCATGGGAAGTTTAGCTTTGCAGCAGCCCTTAAAGCACAGTCTCTAGAAACATTAATCTCATTTTCTGTTTCAGAATCAGGTAGAAGATATATGCCAGGTAAAACAGCATGGGTGTTTGGTGTAATCTCTAGGGACCTAGTTTCATAAATGCAAGTAATTCCATCATGGCACTGGTTCCAAATTTCCCCAGGAAAATATGATTGTCTTAACTGTTTTCTGAGAGCACTATCAGTCTGCATGGACTGATCTTTCTCCCAGGAAGTTTATGAACACTGGGCCCTTGTGGCAAAATCAGGCTCAATGTACACGAAATATATTCCCTGTTCTTTTTGAGCACAGAGCTACCTTACTTTTCTCAGACTTCTTTATGTCAAACACACATTATGTGTTTTGCTAAGCAGGCAAAAACACTATCTGATACCACAAGTCCTACTCTTAAAAAATCTCCTACACAGTCCCTCACATGTGGTCTCTCCAATGCTTGAGGAAAATGATTCTAAGACTATATGCAGTGTGGAGATATCTACCTCCTCCCCTTCAATTTCTACAGTTCAGTTCAATTCAGTCACTCAGTCATGTCAAACTCTTTGCAACCCCATGAACCTCAGCACTCCAGGCCTCCCTGTCGATCACCAACTCCCAGAGTCCACCCAAACCCATGTCCATTGAGTCAGTGATGCCATCCAACCATCTCATCCTCTGTTGTCCCCTTCTCCTCCTGCCCTCAATCTTTCCCAGCATCAGGGTCTTTTCAAATGAGCCAGCTCTTCGTATCAGGTGGCCAAAGTACTGGAGTTTCAGCTTCAGCGTCAGTCCTTCCAATGAACACCCAGACTGATCTACTTTAGGATGGACTGGTTGGATCTCCTTGCAGTCCAAGGGACTTTCAAGAGTCTTCTCCAACACCACAGTTCAAAAGCATAAATTCTTCAGTGCTCAGCTTTCTTTATAGTCCAACTCTCACATCCATACATGACCACTGGAAAAACCATAGCCTTGACTAGATGGACCTTTGTTGACAAAGTAATGTCTCTGCTTTTTAATATGCTGTCTACAGTTACCAGAAGATAAGATCCCTTTCATAGGTGATGGTGCAATATGAATTAACTATACAAATGTTGAAGCTTACTCATAATTGCTGTATTTTATCTCATGACCAGTCCCAGGTAACAAACAGTTCACCGACTGGATCAAGGACATTCAGTAGCATTGTCTTATATGATATTATGGGCTTCAGAGAGACCATGGCTTCAGAGTGATCCTGGATCACCAGATGATTGCAGAAACAGAGCCCCCTGTGGATCCCCAACTGAACCAGACTGCAGTAGAAGTGACAGATCAGCATGATAAATAAAGTTAGATATTGTTTAAACGACTAGAATATCAGAGAAACCACACAGTCAGTGGCTTAAGTAAGATATGAATCCTGATATGTGATCATAAAGTGGTATGGTGGTTTCATAGTGTGCCTATGGATTAAGCTATTTTAACACAGAACCAAATACCTTGGCTAAAACAAGATATTAGACTTGTAGTCAGCCAGATAATGGTTGGGGAACTTGTTCTCATTGCATATCCAATGCATTTGTTTCTTATTCCTGCTATAACATATTAAGCAATCTAAATTTATTTTCTTACATTTCTGAAGGCCAGAAATCAAAAATAAGTTTTATTAAGGTGCCAGCAGGGCTGGTTCATTTCGGAGACTCTAGGGGAAACTCCACATCCTTGCAATTTCTAGCTTCTTCACTTCAGTTCAGTTCAGTCGTTCAGTCGTGTCCGACTCTTTGAGACCCCATGAATCGCAGCACACTAGGCCTCCCTGTCCATCACCAACTCCCAGAGTCTACTCAAACCCATGTCCATCGAGTCTAGCTTCTTAGGTTACCTACAATCCTTAGTCTATTACTAATTCTTCAAATCACTCCAACTTCTTGCTTCTGTCGTCACATCTCCTAATTTCTTCTTTGAGTTTCTTGCTTCTCCTATATGTGGACTCAGATAATTACACTTAGAGCCTACCAGAATCATATCCTTACCTTGAGAACCTTAATCACCTATGCAGATTGCCTTTGCCATATAAAGTAGCATTCACATATTCCAAGGATTAGGATGTGCATAGCTTCTGTGAGGATACTTTCAGCCCTCCATACTCAGGCACCTTCTATTTTTATTATTCTGCTAATTTCAAAGCATAACTTTCTTTCTCAGAATTAAAAATAGATCCTCCAGCTACCATCGTCAGACCCATATTCCAAAAACAAAAAAAAAGAAACAGGAAAAAAGGAACGGAAGGCACATATCTTTTCTCTTATGGTTGCAATTCAGGTATTAAATGCATTAGTTACCCTCACACTCTATTGGCTAAAACTTTGTTACAGGGAAACATTTAGCTTCAAAGGGAAGTGGAAAGATAGGTTTTGATAGGTTGCCTTGGGCCTGCTAAAAGTGATCTTTTATTAATAAAGAAAACTAAAGAGAGTTATTTGGTAGATTAAAAACACATATAGTGACAAAATTGATCAGTTTATCTATGTCTTTGAGCAATTAAATATAAAATTTTTAACCTTGAGTAGTTGATATAGAAAGAGACATATTATACCAAGCAAAACAATTTTGGGGGGTCATTCTCCTTCATACACTACTGAGTACCTGCCATGGTTTTTAGCAGAATTAAGTACTGAACTCTGAGAATAAAGATGAAATTCCTTGCAATTACTTGTAATTTCTAAAATTATTTGATATTTTATTGATGGTGCCCACAATAATCATATCCACTAACTTTCAGAACTGTTACAAATGAGGATCATGGTAAACTTGCCTTTAACTAATACAATCTCTCATGCTTTAAAATGATTTTTATAAGATAGAAGATCCTGATGGAACTTAATAAGAGCTAAGCCCTCTGCCTTAGATAAATAGGATAAATAACACAACAGTTATCAATACTGAAAATCAGCAGCAGAAGACTGTGATCCCTGAAATAAGACAAAAAGAAAAAAAAAAAAGATGAGTTATATAATGTCTTGGGCTTCCCAGGTGATGCTAGTGATGAAGAACTCACCTACCAATGTAGGATACATAAGAGATGTGGGTTCGATCTCTGGGTTGGGAAGTTTCCTGGAGAAGGGCATGGCAACCCACTCCAGTATTCTTGCCTGGAGAATCACATGGACAGTGGAGCCTTGGAGGCTACAGTCCACAGAGTCTCATAGAGTCAGATATGACTGAAATGACTTAGCACACATGTAATCCCTCAGTCATCGGGCATTTGGTTGATATTGATGATGAGAAGGGGAATTGAAAGGTCACAATGAATTAAAGATAAAGATTGTGAAATTCAAGAAAGCTTGGCAGTTGGAATTTGTAGAAGAGAGTACCAAAAAGTGGAGAAAGGTCTTGAGAAAGAGGTATAGTAATCTGAATGGCGTATTTGGGAGTTTTAGGCCAATGCATAGAATAAAGCTACACAAAGTAGTTTTGTGGACTGGAGAGACCTAACTGAAAAACCAGATTGGAGACCTTAAATAGACTCCAGAAACAATATATCTTAGAAACATAATGAAATAAATTCTAACCTGTAAATACTCAAATAAAGTTAAAAAACAACAACAACAACAACTTTAAAATACAAAACTGATTTACATTAAATTAATGTCAAAACAAAATTCAATACTTCTCAGAAGTATCCAGCAAATCTCCCTCGATGGTTTTTATCAACCAATTTAAAAATATTTCAACAGACATGAGAAGAAGAGAGAAAATTTGACTCATATGCAAGAAAAGTATTAGTCAACAGACACATACAATTTCATATATGATGAAATTAGTGAAAAAGATAAAACAATCTTGTATGGAAATACTGAAAGATTTAAAGAAAAACATGAACACAGTGGGGATAAACACAGCCAGAGAAATGAAAAAAAAGGACTAAAGCTAAAAGTCTTACTAGATATCATGCAAGTCTGAAAGCAATAGAATAACATGTGAAAAATGTTGAAAGAAAACAAAAGGAAAAACTGCTCCAAATTCAATATCCAGTAGAAATCATTCTTTAATGAAGAAAAAATGAAAATGTCTTTAAACAAAATGGCTGAGAAAAAGTATCAGGAACAGACTTGAATTTCACATTGCTAAATGATGTTTAGTAGGCTAAAGGAAAGTTCAGAAATTTGGATTTAAGTGAAAGAATGAGGGGAATTAGGAAGGATAAATTTAAAAGTCTGTTTCTTTTACTTTTAATTTTTGAAAGACTTTTGACTATCTAGAGCAAAAATAATACAATGTATTATGAGGTTTATTACATATGTAGAAGTAAAATGTTTGACAATGTTACCACAATGAATGGAAAGGAGAGAGATCAATGTATACTGTGTTAAAGTTCTTATGTTTTATGTAAAATGGTAACATATGTGAAGATACATAGTAATATATTAAAGCTGTATGTTAAGAACAGACGTTTCAGTTACACCTTAAAAATCAAAAAAGAGCTACAGTTGATAAGTTAATGTCAGGGGTTTTTTGTTGGTGGTTGTTGTTTAGTCACTAATCATGTCTGACTCCGCAATCCCATGGACTGTAGCCCACCAGTCTCCTCTGTCTACAGGATTTCCCAGGCAAGAATACTGAACTGGGTTGCCATTTCCTTCTCCAGGAGATCTTCCCAACTGAAGGTTCAAACCTCAACTCCTGCAGCTCTTGCATTACAGGCAGATTCTTTACCCCTGAGTCACCAGGAAAATCCAGAACAAGTTAATAAATAATTTTGAGATAAACAACAAAAATCTAAAAAATATGTACTCCAACAGAAGGCAGAATATAAGAGAATAACAAAAAAAAAAAAAAAAAAAGAAGTGATGCAACCATTTGAAAACAGATAGCATGAAAGAACAGTTAAATCCAGTGAGAATTATCCCAGGATAGAGATGTTGACATTCTCCCAAAACTATCAACTTTAAAAACTCTTTCATTGAAAGGAAACAAAATGAGAATTTAGGGAGGGACCTGATTCTTCAAATATTATGTGTTCTTAAAGCTTTCAGACTTTCTTTAGAATTTATGTCACAAGGGTAGAAGAATTCAATTTTGGATATTAATTACTTTGGACTAATTTCTTTGAAACTTTAATCTTTGAAGTATTATTTCTCTCTGGGAATTTAATAATTAGATTATATATTAAAACTTGAACATTTCTATGCTCTCACTGTTGCATAATTGGAGTATCTTGATATCATGATTTAATCTAATTGCAGAAGCTCTAAAGAGCCCTATTGAACAGTATAACTAGACATAATGTAGCACGGGAAATAGAAAAAAATCTTCAGGCTTTGGAATTAATGGCTTAATGTACTGTCCTGTCATGTTCAGCTACTTCAATCATGTCTGACTCTTTGTGACCCCATGGACTTTAGCCCACCAGGCTCCTCTGTCTGTGGCGTTTTTCAGACAAGAATACTGGAGTAGGTTGCCATGCCCTCCTCCAGGGGATCTCCCTGATCCAGGGATCTAACTCGGCTCTCCTACATCCCCCACATGGCAGGCAAATTCTTTACCACTGAGCTACCTGGGGAAGCCCAATGTATAGTCCTACTATATTTCAAAGGCTTCTGGAAGAAAACATATAGCACCCACCAGTAGTTCTCAGGGATGCTACAAAAAGGCAGCAATGGTCATTAGGCTAGTGAGTGAGTGATAGTTGCTCAGTTATGTCTGACTCTTTGCAAGCCCATAGACTGTAGCCTGCCAGGTTCCTCTGTCAATGGAATTCTCCAGGCAAGAACACTGAAGGACATCCTTAGGTATGAGTGTCCCCAAGAACCACTCTGAGAATAGAACTTAGCTCAGATAGTTGATCTGGGGAATGAACCCAGAAAGCACAAGTTAAAGATTAGGAAAAATAAGGTAGAGGAAAGAAAAACAGCACCAAAAAAGGCTCAATTCCAGTGCCGTAGGAATTGAGGAATCACGTAGAAGGCACCTGAGAATCTTCGCACTAAGGACTGGAAGCTGGGCTTCCGACACATCAACTCTTGTCCCCCACTGGTTAAGGACTGTACCTGGGGACATTCAACGCCTGGTACACCTGGGATGCACTGAGTGGAGTTGATAAAGCTTCTTGTGTCAAGTAAAGACCTAACTAAAGAGAGTGGAAGAAAGACAGATTCCTACATGACCAGCTGTCAGGGGATGTCCACCACACTTGAGGAGGGGTGGTGAGGTTTGGAGCCAATCATCAAAATGAAGGGGGAGACTGACTTGATACATGTCTGATCTCAACCCTTGAAGAAACAGCCACTCCCTATATGTTTATTTTCTGTTGGTCCTTTAATGGACCGGAACCTGCTGGTCTGGAGTCAACAATGAGAAAGTGAAAGAAGGAAGGAGGCTAATATTCCCTGGGTTACGCAGCTGGCTTTCACGTTCCAGGGAGTCAGCCAGAAATAGAGAGATAAAGAGAAAGAGAGGAAGAGAAAGAAAGACACAGGGACCAAAGCTCTGATGGAGCAAAGGTGTTTTAATCAACATGGTGTGGGCATATATACTATCTTACAAGGTAGTTATTCTCAGCAAAGATAAAGATTAAAATTCCAGACTTAGAAAACACAAGGCGATCCCTATTAAAGAGAGAAGAGGGTACTTATCACCATAATGATAAACTAACAAAGGGAATGCCTGGATTCCTCAGCCCTGAGAAAGGCGTGCCTCTCCTCTTAATTCCTGGATATTCAGGAATTAATAAGGACCAAAGGATTCCTAACAGATCCAAAACAGCACACAGGAAGCCTCCTATAAAATGCTTCCTGACAATTTTCAAGTCAAAATTAGGAGAACAAAGCTGGAAACTCTGATGAAGGATACACACCCCTGCATCACATGTCTCTGGGGAATCAAATTGTTGCAGCAGTAGCTCTCCAACTGGCATCAGGAGGGTTTGTTTTCACAGGACCTCCTACCTCCTGACCAGGGCATTCAGTAGTATGAGTGCACCCTGAGAATGTGCATTTTAAAAAATTATATTAACAAACTTATTTATAAAAGAAAAATAGACTCACAGACATCAAAAACAAACATATGGGTACCAAAGGGGAAAGTGGGGAGAGAGATAAATTAGGAGTTTGGGGTTAACAGATGCACACTAGTGTTAAGTGTTAGTTGCTCAGTCATGTCCGACTCTGCAACTCCATGGACTGTAACCCTCCAGGCTCCTCTGTCTTTGGAATTCTCCTGGCAAGAATACCGGAGTGGGTAGTCATTCCCTTCTCCAAGGGATCTTCCCAACCCAGGGGTGGAATCATGGTCTCCTGCATTGCAGGCAGATTCTTTACCATCTGAACCACCAGGAAACCCTAACAGATGCACACTGCTGCTGCTGCTAAGTCACTTCAGTCGTGTCCGACTCTGTGTGACCCCATAGATAGCAGCCCACCAGGCTCCTCTGTCCCTGGGATTCTCCAGGCAAGAATGCTGGAGTGGGTTGCCATTCCCTTCTCCAATGCATGAAAGTGAAGTGAAAGTTAAGTTGCTCAGTTGTGTCCGACTCTTTGAGATCCCATGGATTGATGCACACTACTTTGTATAAAATAGATAAATATCAATGCCCTATTGTATAGCATGTGGAACTACATTTAATATCTGGTAACCTGTAATGGGAAAATTTTTTTAAAGAATATATACATATATATATGTACACACACACACACACACACACACACACACACACATATGGGCCTCCCTTGTGGCTCAGCTGGTAAAGAATCTGCCTGTAATGCGGGAGGCCTGGGTTTTTTTTTTGTTTTTTTTTTTTTTTGAGGCCTGGGTTTTATCCTTGGGTTGGGAAGATCCGCTGGAGAAGGGAAAGGCTACCCACTCCAGTATTCTGACCTAGAGAATTCCATGGAATGTATAGTCCATGGGGTCTCAGACACGACTGAGAGACTTTTTCAGTTTCACCTGCACATGTATTATGTATAACTAACTCACTTTGCTATACACCTGAAACTAACACAAAAATGTAAATCAACTACATTTAAGTAAAAATTTTTTTAATATTAAAAATAAAATAAGTTGTTTGTGCTGCTTGCCCAGGAACCATAGTTAGAGAATAACTGAGCCAGTGTAACTCTCAAAACCTCTCTCTCATCATTCTCTGATAACTCACAGTGGGAGGAAGAGAGAGGAAGAACTTGTCCTTTTGCTCCCTGCTTTCTGAAACTTACTACTCCCAGGAAGGTTTTATTCCCATCTTTGCTTTGTCCTTGCTAAAAACTTAGCTGGGAAGGCTCCCTGAGACAAGGTGAAGAAATTCAATTTCATGATACAAGAAAAAGCAGGCCACTGTTGCTCCAGACTAAAGCTGCTTTATCTACAAAGCTTTATCAGTAATGAAGGTGATGCTTTGATATCTATATAACTAACTCCAAGTGTTGTTTCCAAACTCTGAAGGAGAAAAATAGGGGCATTCTACATAAACATTCTATAAAGCCAGCAGTTTTTTGCAGAAGTTTTTGACATGAATAGAAAAATATCCACTTGCTATTATGTGTAAGGTCTTCAACAATAAACGAGAAAGAAATAACTGCATGCATATGGGTCTATTTTGAATATGGACGAGCTTTCTGCCCAGAGGGTAGTGTAAACACCAAATGACATTTAAAATTTCATACATTCTGTATCCTAAGCTGAAGATCTAAAGACAATTCGCTTTATGTAAAAAGAAAAAGAAAAGCATGAAATGAATTCCACTGGTAGAGTCAAGCTCCTTTGATTTATACATAATGTTTCTTCTGGCAAGGACACAGAAGCACTCTCATATTTCAATAATCTAATTTTATATTGTTTGAAAAGAAAAAGGGCTATTGATAGACTTTTATTTAGCCTGCACCCTGGGATATTTAAATAGACTTTGCACTTCAAAAACACTCTTTAACAAATTCCAATGACTTGTGGTATTTGCAGAGGTTTTTATGGTAATCAATAATATATTTTATTTTTATTACTAATTGACAAACTGTTAAGATATGTTAAATTTCCTATGGAAACTTGATTTTCTAAAGTTATTTTTAACCTTTTATAAAAGGTGGATGGAGAATGCAAAATGAGTTAAACTAGTTTCAGAGATTTATTGGGTCCATAAAAGTGCTATTTGTCTAACTAATTTGCATTTTCTTGCATGTTCATTGTATTTTTCAGTGTCACAGTTCCTTCTCAACCGTTCCTCTGTTATTGGCTTATAACTGTTCTGAGTGACCTCAATTTTACTATATTTACTTATACACAAATCATACATTTAAAGTTATTATGCCAAATATAAATATAAAATAAAGAAAAGGGAAACATTGAAAAGAGACAAATCACATTTTAGCAAATCACTTGCAGGCTATTATTTTTAACTAGTCTTATCATTTCTAAATATTTTGTTATGAAGCATTATTATTCTATTATTTTTTTGCATAATATTTTGACCTACCAGAATACTTTGTGATAACAGGACTAGTTACTTACTCAGTATTTATTCTCACCTTTCTTCCTTCCTTTTAAATAATTGAACACTTCATTGTTGTGAGTGACAAAACCCCAATGTCAAAGAAACATCATTTTCAATCTCTGTATTTAGAGAGCCAATGCAGTTATTGTTGGCACTCTCTCTCTATTTTTTTTTGGCACTCTATTTTTTTTTCCATTTATTTTTACTAGTTGGAGGCTAATTACTTTACAATATTGTGGTGGTTTTTGCCATACATTGACATGAATCAGCCGTGGATTTACATCTGTTCCCCATCACGAACACCCCACCCACCTCCCTCCCCATCCCATCCCTCTGGGTCATCCCAGTGCACCAGTCAAAGTGGGCTCTCAGTGTCAGGCACTATTTTCCTTCCTCTTGCTTCCTTTTTCCTTCTTGAAATGTGAAAATGATGATTAGAATTTTCACCTCCATTTGGAAACATTGAGAAAGGAAGCAACATGCTAAGCACAGGTAGGGGAAGCATAGCATGGTGATGACGTTGTGGAATTGACCTCCTGAACCCCCTCATCTGGACTTCTTTTACGCATAAGAAAACCACATTGGTATCTCCTTCAAGCCTCTGCTATTTGGTGTGTCTGTTACAGCTGCTGAAGATAATCTATCACCAATACATGCAAAAGACATTTTCTACCCAGCTTTTTTACTTATTCAAATAAGCTTAAATATGAAAAATTGATCCTTGAAATACACCTATTGGCTTCCCTAGTTGATAAACATGCAGTAGAACAAGGTGTTTTTCTTTTTCTTAGTCAGCTGTTGAATTTGATGAACTAATGGTAATCTACACTTCATTTTTTCCCCTCTCAGATAAAGCCAGAACTGGAAAGTTAGATCTAAACATCTGGGTTGTCTAAACATCTATCAAATTTTAAAGGTCCATATACTCCTTTATATATACTTGACCTAAAGAAGTGTATTTTTAATAGACAGAAATTGCCAGATGCCTTAAAAAGATGTTCTGAGTGAAGGTTTTACATTTCTTTCTCTCTCACCCTGTACTAGTAGTATTTGACCAAGGTGGATATCGCAGTTAATTTTTCAAATTATTTCTCATGTTCTCACCTATTTTCTTACCTATCACTTCCTTACCTTATCATTTATTCTGCGGTCCATCACTATAATCATTCTTTAACAACTTACTTACATTTCTAGTACCTGTCTCTCTTCCACCTACTCACCTGACAAAATAAAATGCTGGTTAAGCCCAAATCTCTTCTCTCTATGATTGCAAATGCACAACCAGCCACAACAGAAGAAAAACATATCAATATTTATCATCTCAAGGATACCCAAAGATCTGAACAACATTCCAACTACATACTGCTATTTTCATCATCCTTCCTACATACCATAACTCTCTTCTCCTCAAAGCACTAAAGCTCTCAACTCTGCATCCTCAATAGTTGATATTCCTCATGTCATGAAACAATCCAAGTAATGCAAAGAAGATTTTCTCATGCTCCCTCCCTGAGCATCTTTCCCAGTGTCTTCCTCCTGGCTTAAAGAGATTAACTGCCAATCTTTCAAAGAACAACTCTTCCATTTGTGTACTGGATTATATCAACTTTTAAAAGATTTGAAAAAAAGAAAAAAATAAAAATAAAAGATTTGATTACTACAATTTTCCTCCTTTTCTCTGATATGAGCTACTTTTAATTTTTATTGGATTACTCACATCAACATAAAAGATAATCACATCTGCAATTTTTTATAAAATCCCTTCTCCTAATCTGACATCACTCTCCAGTTAAAGCACAGTTCTCTCTGTTCCCTATCAATCCATATAATATCATTGCTTCTCTTTGCAAACCCCATCCTTTCATGAAAACATTTATACCAAGAATTTCAAAGCAGATTAAATGTAGTAGGAGAAAATAGGAAAAGACTAGTTTTAGTCCAAAGTTTAGGAATCTTTGTTCCCTGAAAAAGGAAAACCTTAGTGCTCAATCGAGGTAATCACTGCTAATATTGAATTTGTAATGCTAAGCCTGATAATGGTAGAAAATTCACAGTGTTTCTGAGACCTCATTATTCCTTTATTCTTGTATTCCATCTTCAGAAAAAAAAATCTGAGATCAGAGTAAATAGTTCATCCACAGGAGGGATGAAATCAGAACACTTCATTTCCCCAGAAACTCTCGGGGCACAGCTTATGACACAAATGCCTCCGGTTTGGCTCAAAACCTTCTTCCTGGGCTTCCCGGCTGGAGGACGGCAAAGGAGCGAGTTATGTAAGAAACCTACATCAGTTGTGAGTGGGCAGCAGACACTCGAAAGAGCAGCCATTCAGAAAAATTCTCATGCTTTACATCACAATCACTTGAGAAGCTTATCAAAATGAAGATTTTAAATCAAACGTCTATAAGGTGCTGGTGAAACTCCAGTTCTATATTTTCGATACTTTTTCCTGTTATCCTGATGCACTTAGAACATGCACCATGCACTGCTCAACAAACTAGCAAGAGTTCTTACACAGCTGCTACTTAGATGGGACAAACCAGGGCTGAAAGTGAGGATGAGAGACCAAAGAGGTTATTTAGCGTTGTTGTTCAGTTGCTAAGACTTGTCCGGCTCTTTGGCAACCCCATGGACTATCCTGCCAGGCTCCTTTCTCCATGGGATTTTCCAGGCAAGCATACTGGCCTGGTTTGCCATTTCCTCCTCCAGGGGATCTTCCCAACACAGGGATGGAGCCCATGTCTCCTGCATTGGCAGGTGGATTCCTTACCACTGAACCATCAGGGAAGGAATGGTTAGCCAAGAACAAAACTGGAGAATGTTTCTCCCTAATATATATATATATATACACACACACACACACACACACAGACACACACATGTATGTATATATGCTCAAAACAAAAAAGCACAATGCGTTAGTCTTGACAATTCATCTACTAGCCAGTAAAAATTACAACGAAGAGGGAGGCAACAGCCAAACTTGCTGCAACAACCACTTCACCACGGATGCAGCACCCACATAGCAAACATCGCCCACACACACTTATCCTGTCTTCCCAAGACTGTGTGTCCTCCAGGATAGTTGCTGTCTCTGAATGTCCTACTCTAAACATCTGAGACCACTGGGAACAAGCATGCTTCACTTCCTTCATATCCTGTCTGCTTTCTTCACTGCTTTCCTTGAAAGTCCATTTCTAAGCCTTAACCCATGTCTAGTTGACAACAGTAGTTAAACTATTGCCACAGTCATTCCAAGTGTTTGATCAAAATCCACCAACCTCCAGCTTTAGAAAGATTTATTGAACATAAATCTTTAAGTTAAAGGAGATAAGAAAGGATATTATAAACAAACAAAAAGCAAATGGAAAAAGCTTGGACCAAGATAGCAACAAATCAGACCTCCAACAGAGTTGGAGTCTTATCATACACTGATTTTATTTTATTAGCATACTAAATGACATCTATCAGTGGCCATGACACAAGACTAAGGGTCAAAAAAGTATAAAAGAGGGTGGCATCTTACTCTTCCTTCCCTGGTAGACTAATGCAAATGCTTTCTCATCATTCACCTCAGCCCTCCTTCCTTTGTCTTTACTCTTTAAAATTTAAATTCCTTTCATCAGGCGGGCAAGAAAGTTAATCTGTGACCTTAGTTCCCACTTTTCCATTCTTTGGCCACTGAATAAAGCCTGTGCTCTGTCAATCTCAGGCTTGGTTTCATTATTTTCTACTTTATCAGACCAGAAAACGAACACTCAGCAACCAAGGCAGCAGGAGTGAGGTCTATTAGACTTAATCTGGTAATGAAACCATAAGCAGCTCCCTAGCCTTTTCAAACTTTTTTTCCCAATATTTTCTTGATTTCCAGGACATATTTCTCTTACACAGGGTGCTCATTCTAAGTCTTCATTTCTCCAATTGTTAACCTCAGCTCCAAGGCTCAGTTCTCTGACTTCAAATCCAACTATACTTATCCTAAAATGACTTCGTCAAGCTCCAATTTATGACTTTAAATCCAGTCTATGCACACTGATACTATCAAAATATTCAACTTTGTGCTGTCATTCTGATCTTCAGACTTACATACTAAACTGCATACTTGACTTCCATCTGGATAATTGTACAGAAGTTAGCTTGTCAAAACAAATAAACAAACAAACAAAAACCAAAAACATTAATCTTACTCAGTCTCCAAATATGTTTCTTCTCCATTGCAGTTGCCATTATGACCATAGATCTAAATGTTTCCTTCAAATTCCTTAGGTTCTTTTTAAAGATCCCTTCTTATATTCACAAGCCATTCTTCAAATCTACTTTCAAAATATATCCCCAATCTGGCCACTTTTTACCTCTTCATCATTAACACTCAATCTTAAGTCACGTTTATCTCTCCTCTAGACTACTACTTAAAAAAAAAAAAAAAAAGCAGATCTCAGTGCTTCCAATCATTTTAAAACAAACCAGAACATGCCATTTCAAATAATAAATGTTTAATATAATAATATGTTATAATAGAATGATATTCTGGCTAAAATAAGGATAGGAATCCAATTTCTTAATTATGTACAGGGATTCATGTGATCTGTCTCTCCAGTGTCATTCCTGCCAGTCTTTTCTTAATTCATACCAATCACACCAGCCACGTTGCTGTTCCTACAGAAAGCCTAGTAAATTTCTGCCTCCTTTTTGTAAATTATAGAGTAAATTAACATATATATCTCTATGGGAATTAATTAGTGTGTATTAATGAATCATATATGCAATTCTATATCATCAATTCAACTAAGTAAAATTTGAATTAAGTCATAAATAAAATAAAGCACTGATTATAAAGTTGCTATCAGCCTACTTTGCCAACACTTATAGCAATTAAATTGATTATTGAAATTATAAAACTCAGTTCAGTCACTCAGTTGTGTCCCACTCTTTGCAACCCCATGGACTGTATGTAGCACACCAGGCCTCCCTATCACCAACTACCAGAGTCCACCCAAACCCATGTCCATTGAGCCAGTGATGCCATCCAACCATCTCATCCTCTGTTGTCCCCTTCTCTCCTGCCTTCAGTCTTTCCCAGCATCAGGGTCTTTTCCAATGAGTCAGTTCTTCCCATCAAGTGGCCAAAGTATTGGCCTTTCTTAATCATTTGGGATGGTCTTTGAATATCTACTAAAGAAAAAACAATTAAAACAACCCCACATTTCTTACCATTCACTTGGAAGATGTGAGTCTGATAGATGTTTTCATAGCCCTCTGCATAGCAGGTGTAATTCCCCATGTGAGTTGTGGTAACTTTGGTTATATACAAGGACCCATCATCTCCAAAGTCCTATAGAAAAAAGGCAAAATTAAATAGAATTAGCCATTTATCTTTAAAATATTTTTTATCAGTTCACATTTTAAAAATGTGTACTCAATAAAAAGTAAATTAATATATTTAAATTATCAAAATGACCACCGTTGATGGTTAGTTAGTTCAATAAACTTGGAAGACTTTATGGGCTATACTTACTTGTCTCAAGTTAAGTTTTGTTTTTTTTTAAGTATAACTTCTTAATATTTATTGGAAATACATGGGCTTATATAAAATAACTGAATTATTATATATTTATTCTAATTCAGCTTACATTTAAATTAATAAAGGCATATATTTTTTTTCTTATTTATAACTAAAACAAACAGCTCTTAACCACATTCCTCACATTTGCAATTTTTATACCCTTTAATTATATATTTACCCAGGAAAAAATATTAAAGCTGTGTGGTCTCAGAGATGGAATTTATAGCCATATGAATAGATCATGACTTTTTCAAGCCTCCTGGAAACAAGCAGTACATCAGACAAAAATGACTGTGGCCTTTCAAATTTATGAGGAAACATGCGTAACCATTAAAAAAGAGCAAATAATCTTGCATTTCTTGTCAAAATCAAATTCAAGAATCATCTCTGAAACAGTAAAGATGAAAAAAAAATACTTTGCTTTCATAAAGGCAATGAATATACTGGCAAAAATTATCTCAATCAAAGTTTTCAGAACTTTGGAAATAGACAAAGGCTTGCACCAGCCCACAGAGCATTTACTGGAAAAAGTGGCTGCCTCTCAGAAAGAACAGTGAGGCTGATAGTTTCCCTCTCTTCACAGCTGCATAGAAGCCTTGGATCACCAACTTTGTGATTTGACTAGCAGTGAAAATCATCATCCCTCAGACCTCAGAGTGGGAAAGAACGTATTTAAAACTCCTCCAAGATGCCATCCTCAGAAAATCATCACAATCTAACCTATGTTGCTGGTCCCTGAATATTTCCATTTTAATGACCTTTTCTGTGAGCAAGACTTGGAGCTGGGTCTCTCCCTGTAAATAGTCCTGCCCCTAAAGCTAGTTTTTGAAGAGAAATATCAGCATTTGTATAACATTACAGCTTCCTATGGCAGAGATATGCAGTGGAGATAGCAAGAACATCAAAACTCTTAGAAACAGGAAGGTGTCCACAAAGGAGTCTGAAAAGATCTGCATATTCCAGGAATCTAGAAGCCCACAGAAATGTGTAAGACTATGTGTACAACTAGAAAATGTAGACTTTCTTTACATTTTAGGAGTAAGAGAGAATACATAATTTCTCATCTCTATCTAAGCTTGAGGCCCTGCAGAGGCAGAGCGAAGGCTTAGACAGATTTGTAACACTTGCAGAAGTATTCATTGCATAATGCAAAACAGAAATAGAGCCCTGGACACTACATAATGATCAAGGGATTAACCCAAGAAGATATAAAAATTACAAATATATACACACCCAACATAGGAGCAACACAATACATCAGGCAAATGCTAACAACTATTATAGGGGGAACTGACAGTACCACAATAATAGTGGGGACTTTATCTCTCCACTCATATAAATGGGTAGATCATTGAGACAGACAATTAGTAAGGAAACATTCAATCAGTTGGACCTAATTGATATCTATAAGATATTTTATCCAAAAAGAGTAGAATCATGCCTTGGTTAGTTTTAAAAAATTGAAATCACTTCAAGTAACTTTTCTGACCACAACACTATACAATTAAATATCACCTACAGGGAAAAAAAAAGTGTAGAAAATACAAACACATGGAGGCTAAAGAATACATTTCTGAATAACCAACAGGTCACTGAAGAAATCAAAGAAATCCAAAAATACCTAGAAACAAAGGACAATGAAAACACAACTCAAAACCTATGGGATGCACTAAAAGCAGTGTTAAGAGAGATTTATAGCAATACAAGTTTATTTCAAGAAACAAGAGAAAACAACCAACCTAACCTTACACATAAACCAACTAAAAAAAGAAGAAGAGAAACAATAGCAACAACAACAACAATAAAGAAAAAACAAAATTAGTCGAAGAAAAGAAAATATAAAGGTCAGAGCAGAAATAAGTGGAAACAAAATGAAGGAGAGTAGCGAAGATCAATAAATCTAAAAGCTGGTTCTTTAAGAAGATAAACAAATTGACCTACCATTAGCGAGACTCATCAATAACAAAAGGGAGAAGACTCAAATCAGTAAAATGAGAAATGAAAAAGAAGTTATAATGGAAAATGCAAAATCAAAGAATCATGAGACTACTAGGAGCAACTATGTGCCAATAAAATAGACAATCTGGAAGAAATGGGCAAATTCTTATGCTTAAAAAGCTTGAGGCCTTATTTTTTTCTTAAAAAGCCTTATTTGATTCTTAAAAAGCATAACTTTTCAAAACTAAAATGGAAAGAAATAGAAAATGTGAACAGACTAATCACAAGTATGGAAACAGAAACTATAAAACTTCCGACAAAAAAAAAAGCCAAGGGCCAGATGTCTTCACAGATTAATTCTACCAAATATTTAGCAAAGAACTAAAACCTATCCTCAAACTCTTCTACAAAATTGCAGAAGGAGGAACACTCCCAAATTCATTCTAAAAAAACACTATCATCATGATAACAAAACCAGTCAAAGATATTACCAAAAAAAAAAAAAAAAAAGAATATTACAGGTCAATATAATTGATGAATATAGACGCAAAAATCTTGAAAAAATACTAGCAAATAGAATGCAGCAGTAAAAGGATCATACATCATGATCAAGCAGGCTTTAACCCAGGGATGCAAGGATTCCTCAATATACACAAACAAATCAATGTGAAACATCATATTAACAAATTGAAATATAAAAACATATGATTATCCCAAAAGATGCAGCGAAAGCTTTTTGATAATATTCAACACAAATTTATGATAAACAAAAAAACACCAAAATTCCAGAAAGTAGGTGTAGAAGTAACATCAGTTCAGTTTAGTCCATCAGTCATGTCTGATTCCCCCATAGACTACAGCACACCAGGCTTCCCTGTCCATCACCAACTCCCAGAGCCTACTCAAACTCATGTCCATTGAATTGGTGATGCCATCCATCCATCTCATCTTCTGTTCACTTCTTCTCCTTCTTCAATCTTTCCAAGCATCAGGGTCTTTTCTAATGAGTTAGTTCTTTGCATCAGGTGGCCAAAGTATTGGAGTTTCAGCTTCAACATCAGTCCTTCCAATGAATATTCAGGACTGATTTACTTTAGGATGGACTGGTTGGATTTCCTCCCAGTCCAAGGGACTCTCAAGAGTCTTCTCCAACACCACAATTCAAAAGCATCAATTCTTTGGTGCTCGGCTTTCTTTATAGTCCAACTCTCACATCCATACGTGACTACTGGAAAAACCATAGTCTTGACTAGATGAACCTTTCTTGGCAAAGTAATGTCTTTACATTTCAATATGCTGTCTAGGTTGGTCATAACTTTTCTTCCAAGGAGTCAGCATCTTTTACTTTTATGGCTGCAATCACCATCTGCAGTGATTTTGGAGTCCCCCCAAAAATAGTCTCTCACTATTTCCATTGTTTCCCCATTTATTTGCCATGAAGTGATGGGACTGGATGCCATGATCTTAGTTTTCTGTATGTTGAGTTTTAAGCCAACTTTTACACTCTCCTCTTTCACTTACATCAAGAGCTTTCTGCTATAAGGGTGGTGTCATCTACATATTTGAGGTTACTGATATTTCTCCCAGCAACATACCTTTACACAATAAAGGCCATATACCACAAACACACAGCAAACATTATCCTCAATGTTGAAAACCCGAAAGCATTTCCTGTAAGATCAAGAACAAGACCATTACTCTAGGAGGTGGTGACACTATATATAGAAAACATTAAAGATGACACTAGGAAATTATTAGCACTAATCAATGAATATAGTAAAGTGTCAGGATATAAAATTAATATACAGATATCTCTTGCACTCCTAATCACTACAATGAAAATCAGAAAGAGAAACTAAGGAAACAATCCTATTAACTATTGCAACAAAAAGAATAATATATAGGAATTAACTTACCTAGAGAGACAAAGGCTTGTTTGTAGAAAACTTTAAGACTGATAAACAAAACAAAGGTGACACAAGCATATGGAGAGGTATACCATGTTTTTTTTGTATTGGAAGAATCAATATTGTGAAATGACTATATTACTCAAAGCAATCTACAGATTCAATGAAATCCCTATCAAACTACCACTCACATTTTTCACAGAACTAGAACAAGCAAGTTCACAATTTGTGTGGAAACACAAAAGGCCCTGAATAGTCAAAGCAATCTGACAAAGAAAAGTGGAGCTGGAGGAATCAGCCTTCCTAACCTCAGACAACACTACAAAACTACAGTCATCAAGACAGTACGGTCCTGGTACAAAGACAGAAATAATGACTAATGGAACAAGATTAAAAAGCCCAGAGATAACCCTGCACACTTATGGACACCTTATCTTTAAAGAAAAGACAGAATCTTCAATAAGTGGTGCTGGGGAAACTAGACAGCTAAATGTAAAAGAATGAAACTAGAACAATTGCCAATTCCATAAACAAAATAAACTCAAAATGGATATAAAGACTTAAATGTTAAAGCCAGAAACTATAAAACTCTTAGAGAAAAGCATAGGTAGTGCACTCTTTGACATAATGACAGCAAGATCCTCTTTGAACCACCTCCTAGAGTAACGGGGGGGAAAAAAAGGGACCTAATAAACTTAAAAGCTTTTGCACAGCAAAGGAAATAGTAAACAAGAAGAAAAGACAACCCTCAGAATTTTGGAGAAAATAATTGCAAACCACACAGCTGACAAAGAAGTAATTTCCAAAGTATATATGCAGGTCCTATAGCTCAATATCAAAAAGAAACAGCCCAGTCAAAAAGTGGGCAGAAGACCTAAACAGACACTTCTCCAAAGAAGACTTTCAGATGGCCAATAAACACAGGAAAAGATGTTCAGCATCCCTAATTATTAGAGTAATGCAAATCAAAACCCAATGAGGTATCATCAAAAAATCTACAAACAATAAATGCTGAAGACAATGAGGAGAAAAGGGAAACCTCTTGCACTGTTGGTAGGAATGTAAATTGATTCAGTCACTATGGAGAACAGTATGGAGATTCCTTAAAAAACTAGGAATAAAACTACCATATGAAATACTGTTTCTACAACTGGGCATATACCCTGAGAAAACCATAATTGAAACTGATACACGTACTCCAGTGTTCATAGCAACACTATTTACAATAGCTAGGACATGAAAACCTATATGTCCGTTGATAGATGAATGGATAAAGAAGATGTGTTACATATATACAATGAAATACTACTCAGCCATAAAAAAAGAATGAATTTGAGTCAGTTTTAGTGAGGTGGATGAACCTAGAGTTGTTATATAGAATGAAGTAAGTCAGAAAGAGAAAAATAAACATCATATATTAATGTGTATATAGTAAATCTAGAAAACTGGTATTGATAAACCTATTTGCGAGGAAGGAATGGAGATGTAGATATAGAGAATGGGCTTGTGGACACAGTGGGGAGGAAGAGAATTGGACAAGTAGAGAAAATAGGATTGACATATATACAGTATAAAATAGATAGCTGATGAGAAATGCTATATAATACAGGGATCCCAGCCTGATACCCTGTGATGATCCAGAGTGATGGGATGGGGGAAGAGGGAGACTCAGAAGGGGGCTGATATATGCATCAGTCAGTTCAGTCAGTCAGTCAGTCAGCTCAGTCACTCAGTCGTGTCCGACTCTTTGAGACACCATGAATCGCAGCATAATTATGGCTTATTTGTGTTTCTGTATGACAGAAAGTAACAGAACATAGTAAAGCAATTTACCTCCAATCAAAAATAAAAGGAAGAGCATCATGCCAAAGTCTGGAACACATATTGATTCAAAGCTTTTAATTAAGTCTCTATGCAGTAATTAGCTCACCACTAGGTACCTGAGCAAAGATTGCAGTAACCACATAAGGAAAGTAAAGAAAAATAGATACATTAAACTTTAATAAAATTAATTAAAAAAAAAACACTTCTGTTCCCCCAAGGATACTGTTCAAAATGTTAAAAAATACCCTTCAGAAAAGGAGAAAATATTTTTGAATTATTTGTTTCATAAGAATCTTGTATCCAGAATATGTAAAGAACTATGTAACTGAACACTAAAAAGACACCTAATCAAATCAAAACAATGGATAAAGGATTTGAATAGTACATCTCAAGAAAGATTTACAAATGAGCAATAAGCACATAATTTAAAAATCTAGTATCATTAGTCACTTGCTACTGCTACTGCTAAGTCACTTCAGTCGTGTCCGACTCTGTGTGACCCCATAGACGGCAGCCCACCAGGCTCCTCCGTCCCTGGGATTCTCCAGGCAAGAACACTGGAGTGGGTTGCCATTTCCTTCTCCAATGCGTGAAAGTGAAGTCGCTCAGTCGTGTCTGACTCTTAGCGACCCCATGGACTGCAGCCTACCAGGCTCCTCCATCCATGGGATTTTCCAGGCAAGAGTACTGGAGTGGGGTGCCATTGCCTTCTCCATCAGGGAAACGCAAATAAAAATCTCAATGTGATACAACTTCAAACTTGTTAGAATGGCTAAAATTAAAAAGATGGATAATAACAATTTTGGAAGGGTGTGGTAAAACAGGAAGCTTCAGACTTTGCTGATGAGAATATTAAATTGTGCATCTACTTTGGATCACAGTTTGGCAGTTCCTTAAAAAGTCAAACAAAGAGTAATTATATGTATAAAAAATTCACTGCTAGGCATATACTTAAAAGAATAAAAACATTTGACTGTACATAAACTGAACATGAATGTTCAAAGTAACCTAAAAGCAAAAGTAACTCTAATACCTATGAATTGTTGAATGGACAAACACGAAATCATACATCTATACACAGTAAAACAATTTTCTACTTAAAAGGAAAAGATACAGATATATACTACAACATAAATGAATATTGAAAACACACTAAATGAAAAAAAAAAGTCTATGAGTCTATTTGTCTATTTGTATGAAATATTCAGAATAGCCAGAACCATATAGGTACAGATTAGTGGTTATCAAGAGCTGAGGGGATGGAATGATGGGATACGGCTTCTAATATATACGGAGTGATACTACTCTAAACTGCAATCATAATGATGACTGAAAACTTTTGTAAATATACCAGGAAACACTAAATTGCAAATTTTAAAGGGGTTTGTTTTATCATATGATGATTACATTTCAATAAAACTGCTATTAAAAATAAATTATGCATGGAATACATAAATACAAAAAATGAAATATACTAAAATAAAACTGTGTATCACCTTGTCTAATGAAATCTTTATGAGTATGGAACAATTTATAAATCTAGAAAGAAGGAATAATCAATATGTTTATATAAAGAAGAAACACTCTGAACTACAAAATATTGTAAGCATTAAAAGATAATAAACCACAGGATGTCTATGCAAAATAAAAATAACAAAGCATAAATGCATTGTAATCCTTAGTTGCAAAGCAGTTATTGTGTCAGAAATTGCTCTAATTCATAAATATTGACATATTCAACCTGTAAACCAAATCTATGAGAAGAGACTTCTAAAACCCTGCTGTTTGGGCAGAAGATACTAAGAAATTAAGTCATCTCCTAAATTTCACTTGGCCCTTAATTAGTAAATAGATCCAGGCTTGAAAAGCTGGGTAGGCTTATTCCAGAATGTGGGCTTTAAACCCCTATACATGGTACCTACCTTGTCAATCATGGATTGACCTAGTGATTTAAAGAATAAAGAAGAAAGTGAAAACAAAAATGTCCAAAACAGAGATCAAATATCCTGGTAGGTTTGAAGAAAACAAGCTAGAAATACAGTGGAAGTTATGATGAAAATGGAAGAAGGGAACCTGGACAGATCTCCTGAGGTCACAAAACAACAGCATTTAAAATGAGTCAACAGTCTCCCTGCTTTCTCAACAACAGAAAATAAAGACAAATAAGAAGGTGCTGATTCACTCCCTCCTCTTAAAGTGTAATTTGTAATACCTTCTCTTAAGGCAACATTTATTCCCATGTTCTTACTGTTATAACAATTATATCTAAGCATTTATAATTTCCTTTCAATTTCTTTTAATGAAATTACTATTCATTTTTCTTTTTCTCAACTGTAACTATTGGGTTGGCCAAAAAGTTCTTTTGGTTCTTAAGTAAAAAAATAAAAGACACATTTTTCATTCTGACCAAAAAATTTATTGAACATCTTCACTACTTTGTTCCACGATCTTCTGCCATTTTCCAGGTGACTTTATAATTCCATCTTCCCCAAACTTTGTATCTTTTTGAGCAAAGAACTGTTCTAGGTGCCTTTTACAGTCTTCCAGGGAATTGGAAGTTTTTCCATTCAGAGAATTTTGTAATGACTAAATAAATGGAAATCTGAAGGTCCAATGTCTGGTTAATAAGGCAGATGAATCAGAACTTCCTAGCCAAGCTGTAAAAGTTTTTGCCTGGTCATCAAAGAAACATGTGCTTTTGCATTATTTTAATAGAAGATTATGCATTTTCTGTCGAATACTTTTGGACACTTTTCATCAAGTGCTGCTTTTATTTGGTCTAACTGGGAGCAGTACTTGTTGGGAAATAATTGCTTGGTTTCCCAGAAGGAGCTCATAATAGAGGATTCCCTTCCAATCCCAGAATATACACATCACCTTTGCATAAAGACTGGCCTTTGGTTTGGTCGGTGATGGTTCAGTTCTCTTACCTTACAATCTCTTTTCTTCCACATTATTGCACAGTATGCACTTGTCCTTGCCTGTCACAATGTGCTTTAAAAGTGGAATATTCTCCTTGTGTTTAGAGAATCACATATGGAAATACAGTCAAGTGGCTATTTTTGGCTTATGTGGAACCCAAACATCAAAGCAATTAGCATAATCAAACTGGTACGAATGATTTCCAATGCTTGATTTGAGTATTGGTTATCTCTCACATAAAATAATGATTATGTTGATTGTTCTCAATGAATGTCTCAATTTGATCTCCATCAACTTCAACTGGTCTCCCAAATCATGGAGCATCATCCAGCGAGAAATCTCCAGGGCAAAACTTCACAAACCACTTTTGACACAGTCGATTCATCATAGTACCTTCTCCATATACTGTACAATTCATTTTGTGTGTGTGTATGTTTCAGTTACACTTTATCTTTCTTGAGATAATAAAGCATAATATGCCAAAAATGCTTTTGCTTCCATATTCAATATTAAAATGGCTACACAAAAACTCACAAATTTTGATTTTTTTTTAATGCACACTGATACGGAAGCTCATAATACAATCTTACAAAAATGCTTCAAATGAAGTTCAAGAAAACTAAGTCCTACTAGAGCCATTTTGTGGGAAAAAATGAACAAATATTTTGGCCAACCCAATATAAGAGATTAGTCATATCATGTTTTGGCACCTCCCAGGGGGGCCTCATGGACTTGCAGGAAAAGCCTCATATCTTGCCTGATAGGAGAGGACTTAGAGATTTAACCCTAATAAGGATGTCAGTGTGTGACACCAATGTGTCATAGCATCCCCTATATGACCATGGGTTATCTAAAAACAGGGATTCCACACCACCATTTAGGCTACAGAACAGAAATGCCAAACAGAAAGGTCAGACTTAACCCTCAGGTTAACACTAAAGCAGGTAGGTGGCATATAGCTGGGTATAATATGGGAGAAAGCCAAACATCTGTAGAGATCAATTAAGTATGATAGAATTAAAATATTTTGAGAAACATTATAAGCCAAAAATAATTCTCGATAACCTGAAATTTCATAGTAAGATTCTCAGTTAACGTAAGGCAAACAAGTACATAGAACATGCACATACAGGAAAGACTCCTCACAGCAGAACAGACAAGGGAGACCAAGTCAGAACAAAGGTGAAATCCCTCACTGAACAAGAATAAATGGAAATCATCATAAAAACCCAAAGTATGTCTCATATGTGTCATTATGTTTATATTTATTTATGCCAAACTGTACACAGGTCTCTTAAAGTCAATTTCCAAATAATACTTTTTAAAAAATTTTTTATTCTGTATTGAAGTATAGCTGATTCCCAGATGGTGTTATTGGTAAAGAACCAACCTGCCAATGCAGGAGATGTAAGAAATGTGGGTTCGATTCCTGGGTTGGGAGGATCCCCTGGAGGCAGGCATGGCAACCCACTCCTGTGCTCTTGTCTGGAGAATCCTGTGGACAGAAGAGCCTGGCAGACTACAATCCATGGGGTTGCAAACAGTCGGATGCGTCGGAAGTGACTTAGCAGGCATGTACAGAGTTGATTAAGATATAATGGTGTAATAGTTTCAGGTGAATAGATCAGGGACTCAGCCATACACATACTTATATCCATTATCACCAAAACTCCCCTCCCATCCAGGCTGCCATATAACATTGAACAGTGTTCCATGTGCCATAGAGCAGGTCCTCATAGTTTTAAATATCCACAAAACCTGAAATAAACAACTTTTCCAGATGTTTTCCTACATAACTACCTACAAAGCATTGTCCTTTCCAGATTACTATAATCAAGATTCTTTCACCCAATGATGTGAAAATTTTCCACGAATATAACCTTTAGAATGTTTATTATTTTATTTTTCTATGTATTATTCTGCAATGTGAAGTCCCTTTAACTTAGATACTTTCTAAATTAGCATACTGTGTGACCCCCTTCTAATTTCTATATCTTTTAATATTTTTTCCTGTTTCTTTCAAGTAGAAGCAAAATCTTCCAGACTCAAGTTGTTTCAATATATCATTTTATAATCACCTTCTCAAACAGCATTTCTGAATAAACAAGAGTGTCTCACCCCTTCAAATGAAACATGGACTGCTTCACTACATTTATAATACAACTCAATAAATATTTATTGAGCACTTAACTATGTCACACACTGTGATAAATAATTTAAATAAATTATCAAATTTTACCCTTAAATAACTTTTTAAAAATGTACTACTGTTAGCTTCCTTTTATATAGAAGAAAATTGAAATATGCTGATAATTTGGGGATGATCTGAGATCACCAACTGCTGTGATCTGAATGTTTGCCTCACCACACACTTCATCTGCTGAAATCCTAAACTTAATGTGAGAGTAGGCCTTTGGAGGTTGATTAAGTTGTGAGGGTGGGGCCCTTAAGAATGGAATTCATATCCTTGTAAAAGAGACTGCACAGAGATGCCTTAGCCATTCCATGCTTTGATGACACAGGGAGCTCTGGTGGTGAACTGGGAAAAGGGTATCTTACCCAGAATACTAATGTGATGCCTTGATCTTGAACTTAGCCTCAGAACTGTGAGAAATACTTTTTTGTTGTTTATCCCATCAATCCTGTAGTCTTTTGTAAACAGAAGCCCAACAGAATAAGACATCAACCAAAGAAAGCGGTCTAAGATTAGCATCCAAATGGTCAGATTACAGAACAGAACTCTTGTTATTATGCAATTGTTCAATGTTTCTTTACTTTGTTACAATATTGCTTATGTTTTATGCTTAGGTTTTCGTTGTTGTTGTTGTTTGCTACCAGGCATCTTAGTTCCCCAATCAGGGATCAAACCCACACTTCCTGCATTGAAAGGCAATCTTAACCAGTGGACCCCCAGGGAAAGTGAAAGTGATGTCACTCAGTCGTGTCCGACTCCTTGCAACCCCATGGAATGTATCCTACCAGGCTCTTCTGTCCATGGGATTTTCCAGGCAAAAGTACTGGAGTGGGTTGCCATTTCCTTCTCCAGGGGATCTTCCCAACCCAGGGACTGAACTCTGGTCTCCCGCATTGTAAGCAGACACTTTACCATCTGAGCCACCAGGCAAGCCCCCAGGACCTCCAGGGAAGTCCCACACAATTCTTAAACCATATTCCTTTGCCCCAATTATTCATTATTTTAGTGAAGCTTCAAAATTACCTGTGGAGATTTTTTCATATGGTTACATCAGCCCTATGCTTTACCTCCATCCTGATTCATCATTTCTACTCTTCGTATTTCATTTTCTCAGCATTTTTTACAATCTTAAATAGATTAAAACAACTGTGTGATTTGGATGCTCGGCCACGGTTGAGAGTTATGGCTTTAGAACAGATGCTACTTGAATTCAGAGACAAAATCTTGCACTTATTCTAAATCCCCATCACACCTTTATAATCTTGCTGCAAATAGATTGTCCATAAATATTTCTTCAGTGATTAAATCTTTATGAACCTCCATACCATTAGAAAGTTGCCTCAAGGCACTAATGTCTGGAAAGTCAATAAAGAAAAAAAAACACCTAAAATCATTTATTTTGTTGCGTTGATTGGTTATATTATTTAAGGCAGCACAAAAGGAAACTAGAAAAAAGGAAAATCTGCAGCGCATTTCTAAAATTCAAACAGTTTATAGCGACTATTTATTGACTATAATGACTGGTTTAAGGGTAGTAATGGCAATGTTTAATCACCTATAGATGACAGGCAGTGATCATTCAGAATGTACATAGTAATAAACATAAGGTCAGATTATACCAGAAAAAAACAGCAGAATTTAAGGCCTGCATTTATCCACAGACATTTGTTACCATTAAAAGATAAATTCCATTCATTAGAAAATGGTAATAGTTTGAATTTAAGTTTGCTTTCCTATTTCATATTATGCTTTTACTGATAGTTTCAAATTGCATGGTCCCAGTATTACTAGACTTTAAATGAGGTTTTCCATGTAATACACACTGTTTTGATATACACAGACATTAATTTCCTTTCTAATTTCAGTTATGCTAGCATGTTTTACTTTGTAATGTTGTGAAAGTTATTTTACTAGATTTTTAAGTGTACAAAACATATTTTCATAAAATAGCAATAAAAGTAATTTAAGACAGCATCTATATATTGAAATTGATGAAAGTTCTATAATCTCATAATTTATATGGTTTTTCTAAAAATTATGGAAGTTTCTTACCAGTCTTTTTTCTTAGATGTTTAATCTATTACCAGTTTAAAAGCACAGTGAATGATAAAATCAAATAATAAAAATTCAATTTGGTCAATACACTTCTTTTAATAGCTTTTTTCTTAAAACAAAGAATTTAATGTATCAATTTAAAAAAATAGAACAGTAAACTAATATGAGTGAGAAATACTTTGAAAAACAAACAAAAAACAAAATTTTAATGATTGGGGGAAAATTGAAATAATAAAACTGTGAATAACAGTATTATTTGAGATATATGTAAATAACTATATAAATTATATTTAATTTCACTTAAGAAAATTACTCACAAAAAGTTTCCATCAATATAATAGTAAGTAATAAAAATAAGCAAAAATATCAATCACTTTTATAGACCCACTCTTCAAGGTATTTTGCATATGTGCGGAGTCAGATGTGCCTTGAAACTGATAGAGTTTACATTTCAGAGCCCTTCATTTATATAAGCCCTTCCCAAAGGCCTGAAAGTAGCCATGGAATGTGTTTATATGGACATACATTTTTGTAAAATTTAGAAATACATTTATCTGGCTGATTCATGTCAATGTATGGCAAAAACCACTACAATATTATAAAGTAATTAACCTCCAACTAATAAAAATAAATGAAAAAAAAGAGATACATTTATAATTTTCTGTGACTTCTTTTTTTTATTGGAATTAATATCCTATGTTATAGCTAATTGTCAATTATAATTTTTGTCCTATTTCTTATACAGAGCATCTTCAAAATGTAGGTGCTCTAAAACATGAAGATCCATATAACTTTGAACTGTAATATATCAGTTAACCATATTAATTAGCTACATTTGACAATATGTTTTACACACAAATAAACAGTGGTCAGGAAGGTTGAATAACTTCTCTATGAAAGAAGGCTATTAAGTTAATAACACAATATTCATAACTAGGCCACCTGAATCTGCTTCTAAGGTCTACACTTACTGACCCAAGTGTCTTCATGGATGGATCCCCAATCTCAGTGTCATATATATTTAGGACGCAATACTGCTCAGTTTACATAAAATCCAAAATAGGCAAAAATAAACTGTGCCTTTTAGAGGTAAATATCTTTATGGTAAGGATAAAAAAAATAGCAAAGAGCTGGTTAACATATGGCTCACGGTAGGAATCATAACTGAGGAAAAGAAAAATATAATGAGGAGCAGTATACAAGGGCTTCAGGTGTGTTTGCCATACTATATTTTTAAATGAGTATTGAGTCTAGTTATCCATGTATTATTTCACTTTAAATTGTACACATCTCAGGCTTATCCTTATTTAACTGTAATATTGAAATATTAAAAAAGTAAAACTCAAAAAAAAAACTAGGATGTCTCTAGGCAGATAAGTATCCTCCTACCAATACAGGGGACACAGGTTTGATCCTGGTCCAGGAAGATTCCACATGCCATAGAGCAACTAAGCCCATGCATCACAACTACTGAGCCCATGGCCTAGAGCCTGTGCCCTGCAACAAGAGCGGCCAATGCAATGAGGAGCCCGTGCGCCACAAGGAAGAGCAGCTGATGCTCTCTACAACTAGAGGAAACTTGCATGCAGCGACAAAGACTCAGTCCAACCAAAAAAATAGTAAAAAAAAAATTTTAAATATTTACTAAACAGTAAATCAACATACTTCAAGTACATAGCTTCCCCTAAGTATATGTAGAAATTCTCAAAATATCTTTTTATTTTAAATAGAGAGGAATTGCACTTCTTAATTTAGTGAACTAAAACCATTTTGATTTTAAGCTATATTTTGGGGTATTTCAAAGAGAATAAATAAATCCGTATTTTGGTTTCCTCAAAAATATTAATTACATAATAACCAAAGTTACCTGGAAGCTGATAACTTTTATGCAATTAGTGAATTAATGATATGTATTATGGCTCCATCTTATGATAGATATATGAAAAGTGTACTGATCCAACAAGAAGAAGAATCTGGGCCACCTGCAAAATCATATTCTTAAACCTATCAGAGTGCTGACTTCTTTGAAAAGCAATAATGAGGGAAAATCTGGGGAGAGGTGGAGTGAACTTCCAGACAGACAAGACACAGGCAATCACTCACCTTGCCCAGAGCATTACAATGACACAAGGCAGGCATCTGCAAGGCATTAAAGGTAACAGCTGACTTCTTAAGGACCCGCTAAAAGCTGAGCAGCCACAGCTGTGAAAGTAGGGAGTCCTGGGGGCACAGACATCTACAGCCCCTTCTCCATGGACCAGCAGTTTGCTCCTGGAAAAAGACTGGGGGCAGGAGACAGCAGAGGAAGCATCCCTCCCATCACAGCACTGCTGAGAGAAAAAACAGTTCTTGCCTGGATCCTTCTCCCCAGTGGAGTAAATTCTTCAGCTGCTGAAAAAGGGCAGCAGATCCTGTCACTTTCAGTGGGTGAAAACTCACAGGGCTTGGGAAAAGGAGGGGGGAAGAAAGCCTCCTCGTTTCAGATATTTAAGGACCCTTTACTCCTGGGGCTTCCCTGGTGGCTCAGCTGGTAAAGAATCTGCCTGCAATGCGGGAGACCTGGGTTCAATCCCTGGGTTGGGAAGACCCCCTGGAGAAGGGACCTGCCACCCAGTCCAGTATCCTGGCCTGGAGAATTCCATGAACTGCATAGACAATGGGGTCGCAAAGAGTTGGACATGACTGAGCGACTCTTGCTACCACTGGAGGAAGACAGCACCACCGAGAAAACTTGGCTCAAATGACTCAGAGACACATGAATGCCTGAATCTGATGCTGAATGAGGACGCTGTAGAAAACTTTGCTCCTCATCACTCAGGTTAAGGAGCTCCAAGAAACCAGCAACAGGAGACTAATGGAGGGACAAGAACGTAGAGAGATGAAGGTGTGGGCTCACAGGGAACACCTAAAACTAAACGTGGACCAGACACTACCAGAAGATGTCAAGTATTCCATCAATCTGCTCCCTCCCTAACCACAAGGTAACACTGAAGGAGTCTGAGGCTGACAGTGCATTGAAGGTAATCGTCACAAGCAACAAAACTGGGAGCTCCTCACTAAATGCCAAGCAGGAAAAGAGACATGTCTGTGTCCAGGCACAAATACTATTTACCTTGATCTCTGGCACCCTACACAGAGTATGTAGATAAACTCAAAGTTATGAGATATATACAATGGAAAGACAAAATAATCTGCTGTTGAGAGATGAAACAAACAACAAGAACTAAAAATCCGACAGGGGATTTAAAATGACTGTGATTAATATGTTACAAGCGCCAGTAGGAAAAACTTGAAGACATTCCTGAATAGATGGGTAATTTCAGCAGAGAAATGGCCACAATAAGAAAATGTCAGAGGGCATGCTGGAAATAAATTTACCCCCCACACACAGTAACAAATGAAGAATATCTCTGACAGGCTCATCAGTAAAGCTGACACATCCAAGGAAAGCCTCGGTGAACTTGAATATAGGTCAATACACATTACTCAGATGACAACAAAAGAGGAAATTATTGAAAACATTTTTAAAAGGACAGAGTACCCAAGAGATACTGGCCCATTCAGTGTAAAATATGTTTAATTGAAGTCTCAGAAGTAAAAGAGAGAGAGAATGGAGAGGAAAACATTTGAAAAACGAATGGTTAAGAATTTTCCACAGATAATGAATTAAAATGTAACCTATAAATACTGGGTTGGTTGAAAAGTTCATTCAAGTTTTTCTATACGATATTATAGGTAAACACGAATGAAGCTTTTGTCCAATCCAATATATTCATACTGCTGAAGGCCAAAGGTAAAGAGAAGTATTAAATCTGTCAGAGAAATGTACATAATCATCTTCAGGAGGTGGACTCTCCTAGGTTTTTGAGACCAGGTGGTAACCAGAGTAAAGATAGCACATGCCTGAAAAAATTTATCTTTCACTGAGAGAAGTGAGGGATGAAAGAAGGAGATTAAGAAAAATCAGTGAAGAGAGGTAACAATGTCAGTTTTCCATCACAAAACTTACTTTTCCTGGCTAGGAAAATTTGGATCACCTAGTAATCCATAGCTTTATTATAAAAATCAGGCAATCAATAAGTTGATCGTATGGGCACATATGTTTGCTTTGCTGCTCAGTCACTCAATAATTTCCAACTCTTTGTGACCCCAAAGGCTGTAGCCTGCCAGGCTCCTCTGTCCATGGGATTTTCCAGGCAAGAATACTGGAGTGGGTTGCCAATTCCTACTCCAGGGGATCTTCCTGACCCAGGGATTGAACCCACATCTCTTGCATCTCCATATAAATAAAATATAAATACAATTTTTAAAAAATGACCAGATTCTGGTGCTAATATATATTCAAATGATAAAACTATCCATTTATTGGTATTTGTACTCACATAATATACATTTCTGATGGTTTTCTTTCAATAACATTTGTTTCTTACTTTCAATGTGGTTTTGATCATTATCTTTCCAGGTTGATTTTAATGTTCCATTAAGTTGAGTTTAATACTCATTGATAGATATTTTACATATCATGAATTAAATTGGCAAATAATATTATGCAAAATCTATTCAGAATTACTACCATGAATTATCAGTTTTGAATCAGAACTCTGGAACCTTGAAGAAAGCAAGCAAATCATTCAAGAAATAATCAAGGGTCAGGAAGCATAGGGTGATTTGAACATGGAAATTTTACTCAAACCAATAAACTATAACAAGTAATTGTCTATTAATAAATAAAGGATATTCCAGAGCTCCTAGAGATGAGATTGAGAACCCCAGGGAGAGACTCTTTTTTTTGTAGAGGATGAGAGTAGAGAAATTCACTGAGACTGCAAAGTCTCCCAGGGTACCCCATTTGGGAATACCCCACTGAAAAACCACTACAGCATTGCTAGAGAAATCTGCCTGTGGGGGTTACCCTGAGCTGCTACAAATCAGGCAATTTTGGAGCCCAGAGCTGGAGGAGCTGTGTGTTCCTCTGAAGCCTACACACTGAGAAATTTGCACTTAGTGAAGGAGCCTGTCTAGAAAAACACACCAAGCTTGGGAAAGAAACCCCTTCCTTACTCTAGTTACCCTCCGCTAACAATGCATGCCATTTGCTGCCAGAGAAAAATTGACAAGGTCTAGATATATTATTCCAGAGCCATCATTTAAGGGTGATTTGCAGAAAAGAGTCAATGCATCAATAACCAGTACATCAAATTTTAATGTCTCTCAAGAAAAAAATGCCAGTTTGGAAAATAAATGGTCAGCTATATGGTTGACTGCAAGTCACACATTTTGCATTACACACACTTTCTATTCTAATCATTCGCCAATAATAAGGGAAAAGAAAAAAATTAATGCACAGAGAGTAAATTCAAAAGCATCTCAGAGCTGGTTACATCGGGATTTTCAATTTGTGAAACCTCACCAAGCTGTACACTTAAGGTTTATGTAGCTGTCTTTATCATTTTCATATTTCAGTAAAAACTTTAAAATAAGCAACAAAGTTTAGTTTCTGATTATGTCACCTGTACAGAGCACTCCATAGAATCCACATACTAAACCCTATTGACACATTTTACTTCTCTATATTATAATTGTCTATTTAATTTCAAGAACTCTAAATTGAAAATAACTATTTCCAGATTCTAAATCAAGGTTTGTTCAAAAAATAATAGAAGAATTATCTTGTTTTGGAAGTAAAGACTTGTCAATCATTCAAAATATTTTTTTTATGAGTTCTTACATCTTCCTAGTTTATCTCCAAAAGAAGATAATTGCCATTATAAATACTATCAGGAAACTGCTTCCAAAAGTATTAATTTTTTTATGGTAAAAATCAAATGACTCACATCTTATTCACGAAGTTCTTTTTTTACATAAAATGACAAATATTTGACTTCCAATATATTAGTTTCAGGTGTGTAGCATAGAAACCCAACATTTTTATAGGTTACAATTTATACAAAGTAATTATAAAATATTGACTATATCCCTTGTGCTGTACATTAGATCTTTGTAACTTACTTATCTTATACATAGTAGTGCCCTTTAATCGTCTTCACCCATTTTGCCCCTTCCCCCAACCTTTCTCTACTCCGGAAACCACCAGTTTGTATCTGTGAGTCTGCTCCTGCTTTGTTATAGTTGTTCCTTTATTTTTTTCAAATCCACATATACCTGAAACCAAACCCTTCATTGACATCTAGTTGGAGACCCAACTCTTGTCTCCAAAGTGAAAATTGAACTGTCTTCGCCTTTCAAGGGAGGATCATTCCCTGTTTCAGAAGACAGGTCTTCTCAACAGCCTTGTTATTAAATGCATAAACCCAGCTGAAACCATCCAAGACCGGTCAGTTCAAGGCTTACCCGTAAGCTTATCACAATTAAATTCAATCTTGATACTTCATGTGGTTACTGGATGAAATCGGTTCAAGCTGTCAAGAACTGAGAATGGTCTGATATTTTTTCATACTTTCAAGCAAATAAGTAAGCCTGTCACAGTTTTGTGAATGCTGGCAGAAGACAAGAGGTTCCTGGATCAGAGACAAAGGGCTTTCTTTCTCATGGCACAGCAAGCTGCATGAGTTTCAAACTTGCATCAGCTCCCCCTGTCCCCTATTCCCACGGGAGCCCTGTGAACGCTGTAGACAGTAAACAAACCCATACTCTGCTTTGTGAGAAGCCATATTTCTATCTTCAAAGACTGTGTATCCTTACACATAGAGCTCAGAACACAAACTGGAAATGCCTCTGCTCACAAGACAGGCAGAACTATGACACTCGTGGGCCATTTTGTCTTAATTCTCATATTAATGAGAATCTTGAAGATTACATTTTGAAATAAACATTTTATTTACTTTGTCAGAACAGTACATGTATGTGTCAGAAAACTTCAAAGTATGCCGATTAAAAACATACTGGTTTATTGAAACTCTTCTTGCTAACAACAAAATGGATAAAAATCTGAGGTTTTAGAAACATTAAATGTGTGGCTTCCCCTCTTTTGGGTTGCATTTCTAAGTTCAGTCATGTTGGACATTTTGAAAGTGATTCTTTGGATATGCAGGAGTTACATGTGCTCCAATCAGAAAAATAACACTTTATTATAGAATCCTTAAGCTAGCCATAGTAATAAAGATGACTTACTCAGAGGTGTGTGTGTGCGTGTGCAAGCTCACTCATCTCTGATTCTTTGCAACCACATGGACGGTAGCCTGTCAGGCTCTTCTGTCCATGGAAGTGGGTAGCCACTCCTCCAGGGGATCTTCCCAGCCCAGGGATCGAACCCATGTATCCTGCTTTGGCAGGTGAATTCTTTACCTCTGGCATCACCTAGATGTACATCACGTATAACATCCCAAATCAGTTATATCCTTTCATCATTCCCAACATATGCTGTTGGTTTCAGGAGAAACCTGATTCTAGCCATGTTATAACCAACTTTGCTTTAAAATTGAGAAATCTGAGATGAATGCATGACTGAGATCAATAAGTAGAATTCAGGTTTCTGAAATCTAGTGAAGTACTGCTCTAAACATGAGGGAAGGGAGGACCATTTCCTTAGGGACAACCTTGCTCCTCCCATGGAAACCTAATCTGGATGTCACAGAAAGAGCTGGAAAACCAAGATTCTGCACAAATCTCCTTGAAATAATTATATAGTTGCTTATACATTGATATACAACGATTAACATTGCATTTATTTCCTCTCTAACATGTTTTATTTATATTTTGGTTGTAAATTTTGTTTCTCTGTAGAAATTGTTTGTGCCATAATTTTTATCTGCTAATTTTCAGTGCAGATATAGTAAGAAATGGATTTGCCTAATTTTGATTTTCTGTAACCTATTTTCTCATTCATAAGACAAAATAGGCAACCTATTTAAATTTAATGTTATAAAAGGAAAATTTAGAATTACATCTAAGATAATTCAGCATATTTGTTTTAAGAAGCAGTAAGCTGAAACAAAGGACCTGAATAACTTGCACAAGGCCTTAGAACAGATGATATCAATTTTATATATATATATATATACATATATATAAAATTTCCTAAACCAGCTGATTATATTTAATTCATCATATTATGATCTTTGTAATTTAAACATGAATACTCTATCAAGAAACTTGATATATTTGTATTTTCTTCATATTTTTTTAAGACTCCTGCCTGACATGGAATAGCCATTCTGATTGATCTTACTGAGGATCGTGTTTCTGGACTAGAAGTTATAGATAAACTGCCTACTCTGCCACATCAGATGGGATAATGGGTCCCAAGTGAGGGTCAGGTACTGAGAACAGTGCTCTGGATCAGAAAAGCCATGATGCCAGGTATGGTGAGTTTTTAACTGAAGGGGAAGCAGCAACAGAAACACCCCTAATCCACATCATGAGAGCAGAGTCTACAGAGGGGACAGAGAAAATGGCAGAGGAGTGTTCAGGAGTCTTATCAGTACCATGCCCAGCCCAAGATGCCTGTGACCCTACGGTAAGAAAGATGGTATTTAAATGCCAGGAGGTCAACATGTTCCTAGTTCTCTCAGGTTCATGAAATGCAATGTCTCATGAAAAGTAGACATTGCATCTAAACCAAGTGCAGGTGAGGCAGATTTGAGTAGATATGAAAGGCATGGTGTGCCAGGCAATGCTGTGATCTGGGTGTTAGGGGTGAATCACCTGATTGCATCCTCACAAGGTCCTAGGTAGTGGGCAGGATAGTCTCATTTTACAGATGAGAAAACTGAAGTTCAGAGAAGAGAGATCCTAGCCTGGTTGTCTTAGTTCTTTTTCAGAAAGCACTCAGCTATAGCCTGGCACCTGCTCATGGAAGGTCCTAGATACAATTTCAAAGGAGGACCTGACAGAAGGGACACTGTGGTGGATTTGAGTGAGGATTTGAAGGTGGTTTTTTGATGCCCCAGAAAAAGTGGGCACAACTGTAGGGTGTGCTGAGAGGGATGCTGATCTCTCAGCTGAGGGGGGACATGGATCGAGAAGGGGGTCACCTGAGGGAATCTTGGTCTGACCTGCCCTATGGGAGCTGGATCTCCTACTTGTCCATGATGCAGGAAGGAAGTGAGTTTCCATTTCTTGCCATCACTGATGAAACACTAGGTGGTTGATCAGTAGAATGAAGGGGAAAGGGTGAGAGAATAAAAGACATCTTTCCTTTAGTACTGGAGACATGTTGCCTCACCTAAACATCACACTTGAGCCAGCAGTGCTGTGATCACCCACCATCCTTACAGCAATGCAAAATGCGGGGTTCTGAGGGTCACAGATTGTGGCTGTAGCCAGGTGTGGAATGCTGGAGAGCACACAGTGGGTCCTGCACGCAGGTGACAACCCAGCATGGGAACTGGGAGGCCACGGTACTATCTCACTTATGTGCACCGTGTGTCTTTCCATTTTAATGTGAACTCCAGGACACAAGGATGGTCTCTTTTTTTTTTTTTTTTTTTTTAAGCTATGGTCTTAGATCAGATTTTCCCTGAAATTCCTTGGGATACTGCTGAGGAGCCAATTCTCTGTGAGAAGCAAGACTAAGCAAAAGGAGAGGGTGGTCTGTGGTGCTGTCAGAACAGTGTCCTCTGCCCACCCATTCAGAATTGGAAATATTCTGGTTATGTTACCCACAAAAGCAAGTGGTATTTATATTTTCTTTAAATTTCTTCTTTGGTCTCTCATTCATGTATCTAACAAATATTTATTTATAGCTCAGTATATACACTGGGCTTCCCAGGTGGCACTGGTGGTAAAGAACCCACCTGCCAATGCAGGAGACATAAGAGACTGGAGTTCAATTCCTGAGTTGGGAAGAGCACCTGGGGGAGGGTATGGCAGCCCATTCCAGTATTCTTGCCTGGGGAATCCAATGGACAGAGGAGCCTGGTAGGCTAGGTTTTATTCTTCGCAAAGAATCAAACATGACCGAAGTGACTCGGCACCTATGCACACATGCACTATTTTGGTTACTATAGGTTCTAGTCCTCATTAACTAAAAGCTAGCAATGTTATGTATTATCATTTACTCATGAGTTTTTATACTTTCATTTTAAATGTTATGAAACACCTGCTATGGAATAAATACTATTCAAGTACAATGTATAGAACAGAACAGTGAGTCAATTGAACAAATTTTGGCATCAGGAGGCATAATTATAATGAGGAGAATCAAACTATAAACACAAGGAAGCTCATCTCCATTGTAAAATTATGTTAGGGAAAAATTAAGGTGGGAAAATGACTTTAGATGGAATGGCCATTGAGAGAATTAATTCTTAGGTAGGTTGATAGGAAGTCCGGGGCCCTCGAGGAGGAGGAAGGGACAAACATTTTTATTCTACATTCCTTTGTCTTAGTCATGTGATACTTTTTTTTCTTAAGTTCTGATTTGCTATGGCAACAACCTTTTTCAATTAAGACTAACTTTCTTTAAGCCCAGAGCTAATGATTACACAACAAAACAATACATCTTGCTCAAAGATATGTTTTTCTTTAAGGTCTGTTCTAATGGTTATATAACAACAAGGTATCTTGCTTGAGGACACATTTCTCCTTCTTAAGAGAAACTCATCCTTTCTGGCTAATCTTCCACTGATGTTATCACAAGATGTATGTTTTGAGAGCTGGTCTGGTAATTCCTTTAATAACCTTGTGATATTCTTTTGGTCTATTGTTAGTAACCAGTTGAAAAAGCATATAATGCCTTGCTAAAACTAGTGAGGGGGGCACTCTTTCTGGCCTCTTCTGATGTCTATGTCAGAAGCTTTCCCTATCCCTTTTCACTTTAGTAAAACTTTTGCCACACAAAGCTGTAAGTGACTGAAGCCGTGTCTTTGGCCCCAAAGCAAACTTTTCTCTTTCAGAGATCACAAATCCAACACTGTTCACCATAAGCTATCAGCCATGAAAGTCTTCTCTACCAGGGGATGTCTTTCTAATGGGAAGTTGAGTGTTGGAAATAAGCAGCCATGAGAGGATCCAGAAAGAGCTACAGATGAAGCTGCAAAGTTCTGAACTGCTGGAGATGCCCTTGTGGTGTCATCATCACGGGCTCCAGGGCTGGGTGGGGTCATCGAGGGAAAGAGAGAGGGTAAAATCCAAGATGTTGCCAAAATTTGAGGTAGTGAGTGGGCATATTGGCAAACAAGAAGGCTGAGGATCAGCCACACATGCAAAAATAAAATCAGCAACATGTGGGAAGCCGGGAGAGAAAAAGAGATGCTTCACGCTGTACTCCTTCTAATAATTAACAAACTCGAATTGAAAGGACAAAGTTGAACCTTAGCCTTACTTTCAGATGAAGGAAAAGCAATCAAATAATGTATATGTAAAAATGCATGTGTGCTCACTGGCCAAGTCGTGTCTGAATCTTTGAGACCCCATGGATTGCAGCCTACCAGTCTCTTCTGTCCTTGGGATTTCCCAGGTAAGAATGCTGGAGTGGGTAGCCATTTTCTCCTCCAGAGGCTCTTCCGAACCCAGGAATGGAACTGGGTCTTTTGTATCTCCTGCATTGGCAGGCAGATTCTTTACTATTGAGTCACCTGGGAAGTCCATAGGTAAAACTATTTTGACTTAAATGGAAATGGTGTATTCATATTAACTTATGAATGAAAATGTCCTATCCCTACTCATTTTTAGGATAACAGTACATAGTCCAGTAACAAAGTGATAAATGAACAAGGGTTTATGTCAAAGATTTCAAAGTGTGTTTCCTCAGTAAAGGAAAATATAATTAGTGCCAGATCAGAGGGTTAGAAAAGTCAGATTTCTCTGGTTTCCCTTCTCCAGACTTATTTTATGATTATATTGTCTGTTAAGTCACTTCAGTTGTGTCCAATTCTTTGTGGCCCTATGGACAGTAGGCTTATCTGTCCATGGGATTTTCCAAGCAAGAGTACTGGAATGGGTGGCCATTTCCTCCTCCAGGGGGTCTTCCCCACCCAGGGATTGAATCCACCCCTATTAAATCTCCTGCATTGGCAGATGGGTTCTTTACCACTAGTGCCACCTGGGAAGCCCAACTTAATCTACCAGAATCATAATCATATTTCTATGATTCTGGTAGATTAACTTGGTGCTGAATCCACACTATGGCATTCAACCTTTGTGATATTCATTAACCCTCATGGGCATATATTCACAGGCTTGTACAAAATTCTTTAGATTCTTCTAACAAAGATAAAAGTGTGGAAATGAGAAGTATGGGAGACACAGTGCCTTTTTGAGAGAACTATTTTAATTAGGCATAAAGGGTTATGAAGCTTCAGAGGGAATTCTTGCTCATGAATTGATAGACAGTCCAAGATGGAAGTTATGAATTGGAGGATGTATGAAAAGATGTTGAAATGGAATCTGTAACAGAAACAAAATTTAAATGATAAAGGCAAGTCCCATAAACTTTTGTTCTGAAATTATCATCTATAAAATGGTGATATGAGTGATAACTACCATTTACAAGACTCAATAATTTGTAAAAAAAAATACTTACAAATGTGTTGGCAATGTGACACTCATAATATAAAACCTTAATATTGCTGTTTTGTTATAAGAATTTTAAATATCTTAACAATTATAGTTTAAGATTAAATTCTGAAATTTAAACAAGTTTGGAGTTAGTTAAGGTAGTAAAACTTTTAACCAAGCCTGAGGCTAACAATATCTATTGAACCGAAAATATAATCACAGAATTTCTTGGAAATTAGTACCTGATATAATGACCCCAATATTTATCATGCTGGCCTAACCATGTGAGCACTTAAGAGGGGTGATGCCAATGATGTGAAAATAAAGGGTAAAGAAGGGAGCTTAGAGAATAAATGGGAGTGAGGGGGGAAGGTCACATGGTGATCAGAAGACAAAGTCTCTGATCATGTCTTCAAATATTACCCACTTTAAGAAAACATTCAGGCAACTTCATAGGCAGAAATTCTGTTTATCTTTCAGAAATATTCACCTGAAACTTCCTTTAAAGAGAACATTCTCTTAGAATCTTTAAAGATGGGGAACACATGTAAATCCATGGCTGATTCATGTCAATGTATGGCAAAAAAACTACAATATTGTAAAGTAATTAGCCTCCAACTAATAAAAATAAGTGAAAAAAATTTTTTAAAAAATTAAAAATTACAAGTTTTGTTTATCATGTCCCTTTTCTAGAATGTATCTGGTCTGTGAACTAACAATGTAAGTATACAGAGTTCAGAAAATATATAAGTCTGAAGGTCATGTTTAAAATATTTATGATCTGGAAAGACTTTGATTGAAACAAACATTAAGTATGCAAAACATGAATTTCTAATGCAGTTCAATTATATTTCTTATGTCATTGGCTATTTAATTAAGAAAATTTTGTGTTTTATGTCTTTATACCTTTAACAATATATATAAAGTATTCCCAAATTATTTTCATGTTTAAGGAAACAAAATATCTGAGCATTTAAATTTTAAAAATGCTATGGACTTCTAATGGATTATTGCTATTTAAAATGCTTGAGGTTCTAATTTGCTTGAATTCCTGAAAAGGGAACATCACCAAGTGGTTTTAAATAAGATATTACCAATATCTTCCATCATATTTGACACTCCTTTAATAGTTAATTTATCTCAGAATTATAAAAAAAATAAATTCAATAAAAATGGCATGACTATTAAAGCTGAATTGCTGTGTAGGTATTTTGTTAAAGTTCTCACTGGTTTTCTGTATGAATCCAAAGATCTGATATTTAACAAATATGTAATTCTGAGAAAGTAAGATGAACTGCTTGACTTCAGTTTCCTCATCTTTAAAATAGGCTAATAAAACATTTTATTTGATTAAATTAAATTTGGGTGAGTTAATGTTCTGGTATACTACCCATAAAAAATTGACATTCATTAAATCAGAAATAATTTAGAAGTAATATATCAGAGTAGCAAAAGGAAGTTTTGAAATCAGAACCTTGGAAACGATTCAGATTCCATTCTCTATTTATTGTATATATTGACAAGTTAACTGACCTCATAGATTACTAAGAATAAAAATGCTTGTGTTGTATGATACATGTACATGAATACTTTGGTAAATTCATGTAATCACTATCATTGTCATTTATGGTTATATTACAACTATCTATTCTCATTAATAAATCTTCTTAAATTCTGATCGAAAATTATTCCTGTGTGTCATCCATTATATAATATATTATACTTAAAATAATTTTATTCTCAGGGAGAAAGTAATCACAATCTTAAAAATTCATCAATTCCTCTTCATCATTGATGGTAGATAATGCTGCATGCAATATGTCAGAAAATTTGGAAAACTCAGCAGTAGCCACAGGACTGGAAAAGGTCAGTTTTCTTTTTTTTAAAGGTCAGTTTTCATTCCAGTCCCAAAGAAAGGCAATGACAAAAAATATTCATATTACTGTACAATTGCACTCATTTCCCATGCTATGAAGGTTATGCTCGAAATCCTTCAAACTAGGCTTCAGAAGTATGTGAATTGAGAACTTCCATATGTACAGATTGGGTTTTGAAGAGGTAGAGGAACCAGAGGTCGAATTGCTAACATTCATTGGATCATGGAGAAAGCAAGGGAGTTCCAGAAAAATTCTGCTTCATTGACTATGCTAAACTCTTTGTGTGGAACACAATACACTGGAAAATTCTTATAGAAATGGGATTACCAGACCACCTTATCTATTTCCTGAAAAACCTGTATGCAGGTCAAGAAGCAACAGTTAGAATCAGATCTGTAACAACTGACTGGTTCAAAATTGAGAAAGGAGTGAGACAAGACCATATATTGCCTTGAACGTGGAGTAGCTCCTCTCAGCCCTCCTGCGCCCTCGCAGCAGCTGCTCCTTGGAGGTGGGGTAGCTCCTCTGGGCGGGGCCCCTGACCTCTGGGGTGGGGAAGCTCCTCTCGGCCGCCACTCCTGCGCTGTCGCAGCCTGGCGCTCTCTGTCGCCACCCCTGATCTTGGGCCAGTGGTAGCTCCTCACGGCCACGCTTCTGCACGGCCCGTTGCAGCCGGCAAGAAGATACCCCTCGTCCAAGGTAAGGTGCAGCGGCTGCGCTTTGCTGGAGCAGCCATGAAGAGATACCCCACGTCTAAGGTAAGAGAAACCCAAGTAAGATGGTAGGTGTTGCAAGAGGGCATCAGAGGGCAGACACACTAAAATCATAATCACAGAAAACTAGCCAATCTGATCACAGGACCACAGTCTTGTCTAACTCAGCGAAACTAAGTCATGCCGTGTGGGGCCACCCAAGACGGACGGGTCATGGTGGAGAGGTCTGACAGAATATGGTCCACTGGAGAAGGGAATGGTATTCTTGCCTTGAGAACCCCATGAACAGTATGAGAAGGCAAAATGATAGGATACTGAAAGAGGAACTCCCCAGGTCGGTAGGTGCCCAATATGCTACTGGAGATCAGTGGAGAAATAACTCCAGAAAGAATGAAGGGATGGAGCCAAAGCAAAAACAATAGCCAGTTGTGGATGTGACAGGTGATAGAAGCAAGGTCCGATGCTGTAAAGAGCAATATTGCATAGGAACCTGGAATGTTAGGTCCATGAGTCAAGGCAAATTGGAAGTGGTCAAACAGGAGATGGCAAGAGTGAATGTAGTCATTCTAGGAATTAACGAACTAAAATGGACTGGAATGGGTGAATTTAACTCAGATGACCATTATATCTACTACCGTGGGCAGGAATCCCTTAGAAGAAATGGAGTAGCCATCATAGTCAACAAAAGAGTCTGAAATGCAATACTTGGATGCAATCTCAAAAACGACAGAATGATCTCTGTTCATTTCAAAGGCAAACCATTCAATATCACAGTAATCCAAGCCTATGCCCCAAACAAAAACTCTGAAGAAGCCGAAGTTGAATGGTTCTATGAAGACCTACAAGAACTTTTAGAACTAACATCCAAAAAAGATGTCCTTTTCATTATAGGGGACTGGAATGCAAAAGTAGGAAGTCAAGAAACATCTAGAGTAACAGACAAATTTGGCCTTGGAGTACGGAATGAAACAGGCAAAGGCTAACAGAGTTTTGCCAAGAGAACGCACTGGTCATAGCAAACACCCTCTTCCAACAACACAAGAGAAGACTACACATGGACATCACCAGATGGTCAATACCAAAATCAGATTGATTATATTCTTTGCAGCCAAAGGTGGAGAAACTATATACAGTCAGCAAAAACAAGACCCAGAGCTGACTGTGGCTCAGATTGTGAACTCCTTATTGCGAAATTCAGACTTAAATAGAAGAGAGTAGGGATAACCACCAGACGATTCAGGTATGACCTAAAGCAAATCCCTTATGACTATACAGTGGAAGTGAGGAATAGATTTAAGGGACTAGATCTGATAGACAGAGAGCCTGATGAACTATGGATGGAAGTTCTTGACATTGCACAGGAGACAGGGATCAAGACCATCCCGATGGAAAAGAAATGCAAAAAGGCAAAATGGTTGTCTGAGGAGACCTTACAAATAGCTGTGAAATGAAGAGAAGCAAAAAGCAAAGGAGAAAAGGAAAGATATTTGCATTTGAATGCAGAGTTCCAAAGAATAGCAAGGAGAGATAAGAAAGCCTTCCTCAGCAATCAATGTAAAGAAACAGAGGAAAACAACAGAATGGGAAAGACTAGAAATCTCTTCAAGAAAATTTGAGATACCTAGGGAACATTTCATGCAAAAATGGGCTCAATAAAGGACATAAATAGTATGGACCTAACAAAGTAGAAGATATTAAGAAGAGGTGGCAAGAATACACAGAATAACTGTACAAAATGATCTTCATGACCCAGATAATCACGATGGTGTGATCACTCACCTAGAGCCAGGCATCCTGGAATGTGAAGTCAAGTGGGCCTTAGAAAGCATCACTACAAACAAAGCTAGTGGAGGTGATGGAATTCCAGTTGAGCTATTTCAAATCCTGAAAGATGATGCTGTGAAAGTGCTGCACTCAATATGCCGGCAAATTTGGAAAACTCAGCAGTGGCCACAGGACTAGAAAAGGTCCGTTTTCATTCTAATTCCTAAGAAAGGCAATCCCAAAGAATGCTCAATCTACCGCACAATTGCATTCATCTGACACCCTAGTAAAGCAATGCTCAAAATTCGTCAAGACAGGCTTCAGCAATACATGAACTGAGAACTTCCAGATGTTCAAGCTTGCTTTAGAAAAGGCAGAGGAACCAAAGATCAAGTTGCCAATATCCACTGGATCATCGAAAAAGCAAGAGAGTTCCAGAAAAACATCTGTTTCTGCTTTATTGACTATGCCAAAGCCTTTGACTGTGTGGATCACAATAAACTGTGGAAAATTCTGAAAGAGATGGGACTACCAGACCACCTGACCTGCCTCTTGAGGAATCTGTATGCAGGTCAGGAAGCAAGAGTTAGAACTGGACATGGAACAACAGATTGGTTCCAAATAGGAAAAGGAGTATGTCAAGGCTATATATTGTCACCCTGCTTATTAAACTTATATGCAGAGTACATCATGAGAAACGCTGGGCTGGAAGAAGCACAAGCTGAAATCAAGATTGCTGGGAGAAATATCAATAACCTCAGATATGCAGATGACCCCACCCTTATGGCAGAGAGTGAAGAGGAACTAAAAAGCCTCTTGATGAAAGTGAAAGAGGAGAGTGAAAAAGTTGGCTTAAAGCTCAACATTCAGATAACTAAGATCATGGCATCTGGTCCCATCACCTCATGGGAAATAGATGGGGAGACAGTGGAAACAGTGTCCGACTTTATTTTTGGGGGCTCCAAAATCACTGCAGATGGTGACTGCAGCCATGAAATTAAGACACTTACTCCTTGGAAGGAAAGTTATAACCAACCTAGATAGCATATTAAAAAGCAGAGACATTATTTTGCCAACAAAGATCTGTCTGGTCAAGGCTATGGTTTTTCCAGTGGTCATGTATGGATGTGAGAGCTGGGCTGTGAAGAAAGCTGAACACCGAAAAATTGATGCTTTTGAACTGTGGTGTTGGAGAAGACTCTTGAGAGTCCCTTGGACTGCAAGGAGATCTAACCAGTCCATTCTGAAGGAGAAAAGTCCTGGGTGTTCATTGGAAGGACTGATGCTGAAGCTGAAACTCCTACTTTGGCCTCCTCATGCCAAGAGTTGACTCATTGGAAAAGACCCTGATGCTGGGAGGGATTGGAGGCAGGAGGAGAAGGAAACGACAGAGAATGAAATGGCTGGATGGCATCACTGACTCGATGGGCATGAGTTTGAGTGAACTCTGGGAGTTGGTGATGGACAGGGAGGCCTGGCTTGCTGCAATTCATGGGGTGGCAAAGTGTTGGACACAACTGAGCTACTGAACTGAACTGAACTGTATATTGCCACTACGCTTATTTAACTTATATGCAGAGTGCATCAAGTGAAATTCCAAGCTGGATGAATCACAAACCGAAATCAAGATTGCTGGGACAAATATCAACCACCTCAAATATGCAAATGATACCATTCTAATGGCAAAAATTGTAGAGGAACTAAAGATGCTCTTGACAAGGGTGAAAGAGGAGAGTGAAAATACTGGCTTCAAAATAAACATTAAAAAAAACAAACAAACTAAGATCATGGCATTTGGTCCAATTTTTTTCACGGCAAATAGAAGGGGAAAAAGCAGAAGCTGTGATAGATTTTATTTTCTTAAGCTCCAAAATTAAAGTGGATGGTGACTGAACCATGAAATTAAAGACACTCCTTGGAAGCAAAGTTTTGACAAATCTAGACTGTGTATTAAAAAGCAGAGACATCATTTTGGTTGTTCCAGTAGTCATGTACAGATGTGAGATTTGGATCATAAAGAAGGCTGAGAGCTGAAGAACTAATGCATTCAAATTTTGGTGCTGGAGAAGACTCTTGAGAATCTTTTGGACTGCAAGGAGATCAAAGGAGTTAACCCTAAAGGAAATCAACCCTGAATATTCATTGGAAGGATTATTGCTAAAACTGAAGCTCCAATACTTTGGCAACCTGATGCATAGTTGAATCATTGGAAAACATTCTGATACTGGCAATGACTGAAGACAAAAAGAGAAGAGGCTGGCAGAGCATGAGGTAGTTAGGTATCATCATTGACTCAATGGACCTGAATTTTAGCTAACTCCAGGAGATGGTGGAAGACAGAGGAACCTTGTGGGCCGCAGTCCACGGAGTCACAGAGTCTGACATGTGTTAGCAACTGAACAACTGCATAACAACAATACCAAAATTGGTGAAGTAAAGAACCTTAATTTAAATATAAAGCTACAGTCACATGTGTACTATCCTTTGTGGAATCTCACTTAGAAAGATTCACTGAGATAATGGAAACTGTAAATAATTGTGGATGAAGAATGTCACCTGCCAAACATTAAGCAAAGGGTGTTGAGGCCATCAAGGCATCAGCCACAGCATCTGTCCCCAGCTGTATACCCTAAAGGAACTCACGAGTGAAATGGAAAGAATACTGGCCCGAGAGAGTTAAGGTGCATACCAAAGGAATGATTGCAATAAACTCAAATACTCCTATCTTCCCATCCATAGAAAAATGCTAAATTCATTAACTTGAGATATCTGATTTTCTTTAATTAGCCATAATCTTTTGATGTTATGACTATCTGAATTTGTTTTTTTAATAAACTCCTATATATCCTGGCATCTCTCTTACCTTTTCAGAACTTTCCCTCAGAGCTGAGTGGCTGTCTCCTGGGATTAAGTCTTCGGTATGCCCACTGGATACAACATAATCCTCAATTTTTTGTTGTGCAATTTTTTTCTGGGCAACAAAATCAACGAGAATCAGGCAAAATAAATAATAATAAAAAATGAAAACTTCCTGAATGACTAGGAATTTATATACTCCCATCCTCCAGGTTTATATTCAAAGTCTACATAACAAAAAGTGATGAATTTATCAAATGTTACTGATATATCTAGAGTAAAATGATTACTTTTTTGCCTCTTCAAATATTGAAATTTTTAAACATGAAAATATTTAATGACTTATACAATCCATTTGTTATTGCATAAAATATTATAAATTGTTTCACTGAATGATATTTCCCTCTATCATTCAAAAAATGTTCAACTACCAAACAATTGCACTCATTTCATATGCTAGCAAAGCAATCCTCAAAATTCTCCAAGCTAGGCTTCAGCAGTTCCAGATGTTCAAGCTGCCTTTAGAAAAGGCAGAGGAACCAGAGATCAAATTGCCAACATCCATTGGATCATATAAAAAGCAAAAGAGTTCCAGAAAAACATCTATTTCTGCTTCACTGACTACACCAAAGCTCTTGACTGTGTGAGTCACAACAAACTGTGGCAAATTCTTAAAGAGTAGGGATTACCAGACCACCTTACCTGCCTCCTGATAAATCTGTATGCAGGTCAAGAAGCAATAGTTAGAACCAGACATGGAACAATAGACTGGTTCCAAATTGAGAAATGAGTACATCAATGCTGTGTATTGTCACCATGCTTAATTAACATATGCAGAGTACATCTGCATATGAAATGCTGGGCTGGATGAAACACAAGCTGGAATCAAGATAGCTGGAAGAAATATCAATAACCTCAGATATGCAGATGATACCACTCTTATAGTAGAAAGTGAAGATGAACTAAAGAACCTCTTGATGAGGGTGAAAGAGGAGAGTGAAAAAGCTGGCTTAAAACAACATTCAAAAAATGAAGATCATGGCAGCTGGTCCCATCACTTTAAGGCATATAGAGATGGGGAAACAAAAGAAACAGTAGACAGACTATTTTCTTGGACTACAATATCACTGTGGATGGTAACTGCAGCCCTGGAATTAAAAGATGCTTGTTCCTTGGAAGAAAAGCAATTACAAACCTGGACAGTGTATTAAAAAGCAGAGATGTTACATTGCTGACAAAGATGAGTATAGTAAAATCTATGTTTTTTCCAGTAGTCATGTATGGATGTGAGACTTGTACCATAAAGATGGTTGAGCACTGAAGAAGTGATGCTTTTGAATTGTGGTGTTGGAGAAGACTCTTGAGAGCCCCTTGAACAATAAAGAGATCAAACCTGTGAATCCTAAAGGAAATCAATCTTGAATATTCATCAGAGGGACTGATGCTGAGGCTGAAGTTATGATACTTTGGCAACCTGATGCAAAGAGCCAACTCATTGGAAAAGACCCTGACACTGGGAAAGTTTGAAGGCAGGAGGAGACGGGGACAACACAGGACAAGATCGTTAGATGGCATTATTGACTCAATGGACATGAGTTTGAGCAAGTTCCAGGTGATGGTGAAGGACAGGGAAACCTGGTCTGCTGCAGTCCATGGGGTTGCAATGAGTCAACTCTCTATGGCACCACAGGGCTTACCAGGTGGCTCAGAGGTAAAGAATCTGCCTGCGATGCAGGAGACCCAGGTTCTATCCCTGGGTTAGGAAGATCCCTTGGAGAAGGAAACGGCAACCCACTCCAGTATTCTTGCCTGGAGAATCCCACTGACAGAGGAGCATGTACAGTCCATAGGGTTGCAAACAGTCAGACAGGACTAAAGCAGCTTAGTACACATATAGCACAGTAGGAAATGTTAAAGTGACAAAAGATTTGATTACTCCCATTAGATCAAATATAAACACTAAAACAAAATCATACAAGGATTCTCCATTTCTTCCAGTGCTTATGGAATTTATACTATCATTATACCTCTGGTTCCATCAACATGTTCCATATCTTCATGTACAGAAAATTTTAAGCTATAGTTTTTAAAAACTGTATGGGGCTTCCCTGGTGGTCCAGTGGTTAAGAATCCATTTTGCAATGCAGAGTACATGGGTTAGATGCCTGGTCAGAGAACTAGGATCTCACATGCCACAGAACAACAAAGTCCACAAGTCACAACTACTGAGCCAACACACCACAACAAGACAGTCTGTGCTGTGCAAGGAAAGATGCCGCATGACACGCTGAAGATCCTGTGTGCTGCAACTAAGATAATAATAATAATAATAATCAATATTATTAATGAATAAATATGTAGTTTTCTAGAACTGTAGCACAGTTAGTTTTTCTCTGTCAAAGTTATTATTACGCCACAGCTTCTGAAATTGTTTGAATTCTGTCTGCTTCTTGGCAATCATGCTCTCTTATTTCTCCCAGTAATTTGAAAGAGCAACAAATTATCTTTTCTTCCTAAAGGGTATCTTCAGACTTTATTACTTCTTTATTAGAAGGTGTGGAAAGAACTATGCCAGATACTTACACACTTACCTTGTAGAAAAGTTTGTCTTTCTCATTTTTCAATGAAATGGTTCCCAATTTCAGTCCAGATTTCCATCGACTTAAAAGTAGAGAAAGGCTTTCTGAAGGTAAGGGCCACGGCCCTCACACAGCATCATTCTGACTCCAAGCTGCCTGGCCTGTATTGCCTAGCTCAATATGTAAATCATAATTAACACTACTTTACCAAAATGGCTTTTTTTTTTTTTTGCCTTTCTCACTTATCATTTTATAAATATTATAAATATGGAATTGTGTTTTCCAATATTTCCCATAATTTACTTTTCAATTTTTTTTTCTAATCCTGAGGGAAAAAACCCCAAGGTTATTATTTCTGAAGTCTTATCAAGATCACTACATATTCATTGCTATTTACAATTTATATAGTTTCCAGGTCAGTTACTAATTACAATTTGCATAGTTTGCAGGGCAAAGAATACATTGAAAGTTTTTAAGTGAAAGTCATTCAGTTGTGTCCAACTATTTGTGACCCCATGGACTGTAGCCTGCCAGACTACTCTGTCCATGGACTTCTCTAGGCAAGAATACTGGAGTGGGTTGTCATTTCCTTCAGGGAATCTATCTGACCCAGGGATCAAACCTGGGTCTTCCTGTGTTGCAGGCAGATTCTTGGCCATCTGAGCAACCAGGGAAGACCCAGACTGAAGAGTACAGCTGTAGAAATGGACCTGATGTGTCTCGTGAGTCATAAATTCAACCAAAGCTTATATTCATCTTGTGGATTGGCTGACACAATGTTCACAGAACTTTGAAATTGTTTTTCAAGTCTCACTCAAAGTCTCACTCATTAAACTTTCATGATACTGACAGAATTTTTAAATGTAATTTATAGAGAAAATGTGTGAATATTGTATCTTCTCTTTTATTTAAAATGTATCTTTTCAAGTGTAATCTGCATACCACTTGTATCAGAATCCCAATGGACGCTTGTTTTAAAATATAGATTACTTCTTCTGGCTAATCTATTTATTAGATCATGAAAGGGAATGAAACAATGCATAATTAAACTATTTCCAAGATGATTTTTAACATATATTAATATTTGAGACCCACTACACATGCACCTGCCATTTTGCCTTTAACAGTGAAAAAATAAAGCTCTCTTAATTTCAGTAGTGAAATATTTAGTTTTCTTAACCACATTACCTCACATTATCTCACGTTTTCCTTTTTTCATTCTTGCAAAACATCCTCCTTTATCTCTAGAAATCTTCAAAGCTAGTAACACTTCTCCTTTTGTCTAATAACATATTCTGATTTCCACTAATAAAAACTAACTTGATCCAGCTATACTGCTTGATATATCAACCCCAATATAGCTAATTTTTGCCATAAACAAACTTCATGAAATAAAATTTTATACTTATACCATTTTCTATTATATACAGCTAATCATTTGTTCATTTATGTAGTTCACATTGATATTATCCTGTCTTTCTTGGATAAGGTCCAATTTCAGACTTTAAGAGCTGACCTTACTGACAGTAATCTTGGAAGCTAAAACTGTGTAGGGCATATGCACATGAGTGTAGTAGCTATTACAACACTTATACACAGATATTTGAGACATAGGAATACCATGTCTTTAGCTTGGCAACCAGTACATAATGGTAGAAGATGAGACAACCCTGCTGATTGCAGAAAAATAATTTATTGGCTCACGCAATGTTCATGTCACACACATCCTCTTGTGACACATTTGTTCTAGAAGAATAAGTTAAAAATTAGCCAGAAAAAATTTGAGATGCTTTACTGCTGATTTTTAAGATGGAGGAAAGGAATCATGAGCCAAAGAATGCTGACAGCCACCAGCGGCTGGGGATGCTAAGGAAATACTTCCCCTTTGCCAATACCTTGATTTTAGCTGGTGAGAATAATCTTTGACATCTGATTATACCAAAATGAGTCACTTGGTCCATCCCCTTTGCAAGGAGAAGGGATTTTTACCAGGAAGTGGGATCAATGGAACCATCCCTACCACTGCTGTACCATTTTTTTTTTTTTTGATTGGAGGATAATTTCTTTATAATGTTGTGTTGGTTTCTGCTATACATCAACATGAATCAGTCATAAGTATACATATGTCCCCTCCTTCTTGAAACTCCCTCCCAATCCCCACCTCATTCCAACCCTCTAGGTTTTGACAGAGCACAAGACTGAGCTCCTAATGTTATACAGCAACCTCCCACTAGCTATCTATTTTACACATGGTAGTGAATATGTTTCAGTGCTATTTCTCAATTTGTTCTACCCTCTCTGTCCTCCTCTGTGTCCACAAATCTGTTCTCCATGCTTGTGTTTCTATTGTTGCCCTACAAATAGGATCATCACTGCCATTTTTCTAGATTCCATGTATATACATTAATATATGATACTTGTTTTAATGGGTGACAATACACCAAGAAATTCTTGACTCCTCACAGGCTGCATGGAATGAGAAGATACTCACCGATGACCTACTGACTAGATGGGATTTTCAGACTGACATGATGCTGACTCCATTAAACTTTGTACATCTCTCATGAGCTCCAGCTTGTGAACACACCCCACACAGTGGGCAAAGGGAAATGTTTTTGGCAGAGCATCTCCCACTGTCCCTCTGCCTTTTATGACTGTTTTATAGAAGCAGCTGTAAGCCAGGGGTTAAGACTCTGGAATTATTTGAATTTCTTGGTTGATGCTGATTGCCTAGGTCGGTTTAGCTCCTGAACCCTTGCTGGCTAAAAGGTCTCTCTCCCTCCACTTTGCCAGGATTTGGAAGCATACTTCCAAGACACTCAGGAACTTTGGAAGAATAACTTTTGGTGACAATGGCTCTTTAGCTTTCTGTTAGAAAAATGGTGCCTTAATATAAGATTTCATTAGGAATAAAGCTCTCAAATCACAATTTTAAAAAAAAAGTAGCCAAAAGACTCAATAATGCAAGTGGAATATTGGGAAGTTAGCTGGACTTGCGTTTACCACTTTCTTTCTCTGCCTAAAATGCTTTCATGATGACTTAAGTACAGCAACCATGACAAAGGAAGGCCCAGAATGAGAGAAAAGTAGCCTGGCTCTAGGCTTCTGGTTTTTTTGCTTTGCTTTTCCATTCAACTAGTCTGTATCTTTGGATTGGAAGATTTAATCCATTTACATATGAAGTAATTATTGGTAGGCATATGCTTATTTCCATGTTTTAAATTCTTCTCTGGTTGTTCTACATTTCTTTTTTGTTCTTTTGCTATTTTCCCTTGATACTTTATATTTATATTTAGTGTTACGTTTGAGCATCTTTCATTGTTTGTGTGCGTGTATATCTATTACAGTTCTTGGTTTGTAGTTAGATATAGCAATGCATATCAACCTTGATATGAATGCATTCCAACAGCCCTGCATTTTCACAAGCCATGAGCACGTTTAATCTTTTTAACATCATATTTTACATCTTTTATTTTTTTGCATTCCTTCACTACTTATTGTGGATACAAAATATTTTTACTATGTTTGTCTTTTAACCTTCTTACTTACTTCATAAGTGGTTGGTCTACCACCTTGACTGCATATTTGTCTTTACCAATGAGATTTTTCCTTTCATAATTTTCATATTTCTAATTGTGACTTTTCTTTTTCACTTAGAGAAGTCCCTTTAGCATTTTTTATAAATCCTGTTTAGTGAGGCTGAACTCTTAGCTTTGCTGAAAGCAAAGCTCTTTATCTCTCATTCACATCTGATTAATTTGCTGGATATAGTGTTCTTAGTTGTAGGTAATTTCCTTCCAGCCTGCAGTTTTATTGAAAGGTCAGCTGACAGTCTTCTGCTATTTCCTTTATGTATAAATAATTACCTTTGCTTTGTTTTTAATAATCTCTTTTATCTTCTGCCATTTTAGTTATTATAATACATTTTGGCATAGTCCTCTGGGTTTATCTGTTTGGGACTCTCTTTTTTATTCCTGGACCTGGATTTCTGTTTCCTTTTCCAAGTTAGAGATATTTTCAGCTGTTATGTGTTCAAATATGTTCTCTGCCTTTTTATCTCTTTTGAGGTAGCAATATTTATATCAGACAATATAGTTTTCAAAGCAAAGACTCTAACAAGAGACAAAAGAGGGCATTACATAACTAGAAGATGATCACTTTAAGTAATCTTATGCAATCACTACATTATGAAATCATAAATCAACTGCAAGAAAAAATTGCCAAAACCACAAACATGTGGAGGCTAAAAATATGCTACTCAATATCCAATAGGTCAAAGAAATCAAAGAGAAAATTTAAACAAAATGGAGACAAATGAGAATGAAGACACTATGATCCAAAATCTATGGAACAAAGTAAAAGCAGTTTTAGGAGGAAAGTTTTTAGAAATAACATCTTAGGAAACAAGAAAAATCTCAAATAATTAACCTAATCTTATACCTAAAGGTACTAAATAAAGAACAAACAGAACCCAAAGTTAGTAGAAGAAAAGAAGTCATGAAGATCAGAGCAGAAATAAATGAACTAGAGATGTAAAATAACTTAATAGATAAAGAAATAAAAAATCAATGAAAATAAGAGCTGGTTCTTCAAAAAGATAAACAAAATTGAGAAACCTTTAGCCAGACTCATTAAGGGGGAAAAAAAAAGGAGAAGCCAAAATCAATAAATTCATAAATGAAAACAGAGAAGTTATAACTCAAGGCATAGAAATACAAAGGATCATGAACAATTATGCACCAATAAAATGGAAAACCTAGAATGAAGGGACAAATTTCTAGAAAGCCAGTCTTCCAAAACTGATTCAAGAAGAAATAAAATTAGGAACAGACTAGTTACCAGTAAAGAACTTTAATTAGGAAAAAAAAAAAGTAAAAGCAAAAACCAAAAGCCTCCCAATGAATAAAGTTTAGGACCAGACAGCTTCACAGGTGAATTCTGCCAAACATCTGAAGAAGAGTTCATATCTATCCTCCTTAAATTATTGTAGAAAATTGCAGAGGAAAGAATGCTTCTAAACTCATTCTACAAGCTCAACATCACCTTGAGACTAAAACAAGAGGAAGACAACACACTAAATAAATTTATAAGTCAGTATTACTGATGAAAATAGATATTAAATTATATTCTACAACTGCATATGAAAATTGTTAATGAGTGAATCATAAAAGTTGGCATCACAAGGAAAAATATTTTCCTTTATTTTGTATCTATATGAGATGATGGATGTTCACTAAACTTGTGATAAGCATTTCATCCTGTATGTAATTCAAACCATTATGTTGTACAGTTTAAACTTAGACAGTGCTATATGTCAATTATAATTCAATAAGCCTGAGAGAAAAAATATGGGATTGAAGACTTCATTCTCATTAGGGGAAAAAAGGCAAGAAAACAATAGAATGACATTTTTAAATCATGAATGAAAATAAAAATAAAATTTTGACTGAGGGAGTGTGTATCTAGTGAAAATAAATTTTATAGATAGAAAAACAGAGAAATGCTCAGATCAACAAAATAGACAATTTGCTTACAGCTGACTTGCTCTACAAGAAGTGTTAAATGAGGTTCTATAGGATGTAGATAGTATAACACACACACACACACACACACACACGCATATATATTTAATATATATTTAACTTATAAGTCATAGAAGAAATCATAATGTAGTTATCCATCACACTAAATAATGTTTAAAATATAACATTTCAAAATGTGTTGGTTGACGTTAACATGTTGCTTATATAGATGGCTCAGTGGTAAAGAATCTGCCTGCAATATAAGAGATACATGAGACCCTGGTTCCACCTCTGAGTTGGGAAGATCCCCTAGGGGAGGGCTGGACAACCCACTCCAGTATTCTTGCCTGGAGAATCCCACGGACAGAAGAGCCTGACAGGCTACAGTCTATAGGATCACAAGGAGTCAGACACATCTGAAGCGACTGAGTACACACGTAGCTTATAGGAAAAGTTTAAGCTCAATTAGCTAAGGATAAATAAGCAAATTTAATCCATATTAAAAAGAAGGAAAATAATAAAGACCGTAACAGAAACTAGTAAAACACAATAGACACAGAAATAATAGCAAAGCAAAATGTGGTTATTTGAGAAGATGAATAAAATTGATTAACCTCTTACAAGTTTCTTAAAGTAAAAGAAAAAATGACCTGTATTATATCCAAATTGAAGTATTTGCTATTATTACAGGTCCTAAAGGCATTAAAAGTGGCAAATAAAGAATGTTCTACCTAATACTCTTATGTCAATACCTTTTATGATTGGAATTCAGAATTATGTACTAATGATTGAAAACACACATATTAACCCAACAAACATGAGATGAAATAAAATATCTGACTAGTCCTATATCTCTCAAATAATTGTATTTATTGCCAAAATCCCCCTCCCTCCCCCCAAAAATTCAGACTTTCGGTGTCTTTATTGGTGAATTCTGTACAAATTCTACCACAAAGTAGATAAAAAGGACAACATCTCAATGCACAGCCTGAGTTCAGGCAAATCTATTACCAAAACAGAAAATCTGACTAGAATAGAAAATTGTAGGCTTTTATGAATATCAGTAAAAGATTTAAAAATATATTGGGAATTAAAATAAACAATATATATAAGTGATCATAAATAAACAATAATATATATTTGAGCAAGTAATGTTGTCTCAGGAATGATAAGGTAGTTTAATTCTTGAAAACTAGACATTACAATCTACCAAATTATCAGATTGTTATGATCACCTTAATATATTAAAAACAAAACACTGGATGCTTTTCAGCTCTAATTATTAATAAAATTTATGGCACATTAAAGTAGAAGGTAACTACCACAATCTAATGAATATCTTGGCCATGAGAATACATCATGGCCCAATTTGCTTTATCCAGGAAAACAAAGCTGATGTATATTATAAAAATAAATTAACTACAGTAAAAGACTGAGAGAAAATTCTTAATATCATTCCAAAATCTGAAAAAAAAACATTTAATAAAAAAGAATCATTGGTGATAATATTTTTTGACACACTCAGAATAAAATGAGCATCCTTTATCTGCCAACACATATTCATAACTTCCAGAATAAGCACCATATTTAAGGGCAACACTTGAAAGTTTCATTTTGAGAGCTGTAAGAAGAAAAAGGTCCCGTTTTTAACACTTTCATTCAAGATTGCATTGGAGTTTCAAGGAAGTTCAATGAGTCAAGGAAAATGAAAGCCTAGTGACAGAACACTAAGAACAATTTCAGTATTCAACAACATGAACAAAATGCAGAAGCTTCAACAAAGTGTCAAGAATACATCTATCTAACTGCTTCTCTTCAATATGGGAAATGTTTGTGTCAGTACCTAAAAATTTATTTTTCCAACTTCAATAGATTTTTGAAGCAGAAAATTTTTTTAAATTAATTTATTTATTTTAATTGGAGGCTAATTACTTTACAATATTGTAGTGGTTTCTGCCATACACTGACATGAATCAGCCATGGGTGTACATGTGTCCCCCATTCTGAAGCCCCCTCCCTCCTCCCTCCCCATCCCCTCCCTCAGGGTCATCCCAGTGCACCAGCCCTGAGCACCCTGTCTCATGCATTGAACCTGGACTGGTGATCTATTTCACATATAGTAATACACATGCTTCAATGCTATTCTCTCAAATCATCCCACCCTCACCTTCTCCCACAGACTCCAAAAGGCTGTTCTTTATATCTGTGTCTCTTTTGCTGTTTTGCATATAGGGTCATCGTTACCATCTTTGTAAATTCCATATATATGCATTAATATATTGTATTGGTGATTTTCTTTCTGACTTACTTCACGCTGTATTATAGCCTCCAGTTTCATTCATCTCATTAGAACTGATTCAAATTAATTTTTTTAATATCTGAGTAATATTCCATTGTGTATATGTACCTCAGCTTTCTTATCCATTTGTCTACTGATGGAAATATACGTTGCTTCCATGTCCTAGCTATTGTAAACAGTGCTGTGATGAAAATTGGGGTACACATTTCTCTTTCAGTTCCGGTTTCCTCGGTGTGTATGCCCAGCAGTGGGTTGCTGGGTTGTATAGCAGTACAGAAAATATTTTGTTCCTTATTTTATATCTAGAGTTATCTGATAATCTCAAAGAAATATAAAGCATCACAAGGAAGCATGGTTAAAGTTGTATTTAACTAAACACACATTGTTGTGCTTTAGGTTATATTTGGTACTGATTCTTCACAATGGGATTTTCCTAAACTTCTTGGCTCAAATTTTATTGTACAATATATTGAATGCAATTAAAGACTATGATATCAATATAGCACTATTATTTCATTCTCAGGTGCACTAACAAAAGTAAAAATTATGACTATAAAGTAAATTTTGGTTTAGTATTTTTAATTTTTTAATTAACACTATTTGTAAAAATATAATCATTCTAATCATTTTAATATTTATATGACATTAGAGTAAATAAATGACTTCCAAATAATATGTATTTAAAAATTTTAATTTGAAACATTATAATAAATATGAGTACATTTATATATTAAATATATAAACATTAAACACACACACACACATGCATATATTTTGGTCATTCTGTGTGGCTTGCAGGAGCTCAGTTTCCCAACTAGGGATTAAACCTTGGCTATGATTAATTATGATCATTATTGTTTGTAAATATTATTCACCTTTTTCATTTTATTGAATAGGGTCCCTGATTGTCAGAATTTTACAATGAAATGTTACATTATCAATGAAATCACTCTGTATTTAACTTTTGATAATATTTTACTTTAGCCTTAGGTTCAGCTTTTACAGGTACACTCCTTTTTTTCCTGTGACACATTGTTTACAAAAGAAAAAAAATAAAATAAAATCATGGTTTTGAATTTTCTACCTAAAATGACTGATCTCTGGCATGATATAATTCAAATCGGTGACAAATATCTGTTCATTTCTATTAAGGAGGCTACCACTTCTCCTCTTTAACTGGAATCTCTAATTAAAAGAAGAATTGTACAGAATAGCTTGCAGTCTCTGCTTAGCAAGCTTTAAATTAATGCATTTGAGATACTGGAAATAGTAAAATTCCCTAGAAATTTATTATTTCTATTTAATTAAATTCATATAGGTCTTAGGCAATTAAGTATTCAAGAAAATGTTTTAAGTGATAAGAAAGATTTTACGGATGGATGGACAAAAGTGAAGTTTTTCAATATGGGTTTCATCTTATTGTACATAAAACAAAGACAATGAGGGTATATAAATATTTTCTTATAAGAGATAAGTTAGCCGTTATCAATTAAGAAATTCATTTGAATTAATTACTAAAGAATAAAGGCAGTCACTCTATTACTGTTTTGAATTTCTCATGCCTGACAAATTGAAGTGGATCTCTACTGCATGAATTAATGTACTAAATTTGCTCTATTTTTTCATTTTTTATATTAGTAGGACCACATGCTAATTTTTTAAAGCCTCAGTTCAGTTCAGTTCAGTCACTCAGTAGTGTCCGACTCTTTGTGACCCCATAAATCACAGCACGTCAGGCCTCCCTGTCCATCACCAACTGCCTGAGTCTACCCAAACCCAAGTCCATCGAGTCAGTGGTGCTATCCAACCATCTCATCCTCTGTCGTCCCCATCTCCTCCTGGCTTCCATCTTTCCCAGCATCAGGGTCTTTTTAAATGAGTCAGCTGGTTGCATCAGGTGGCCAAACTTTCGGAGTTTCAGCTTCAACACCAGTCCTTCCAATTAATATTCAGGACTGATTTCCTTTAGGATGGACTGGTTGGATCTCCTTGCAGTCCAAGGGACTCACAAGAGTCTTCTCCAACACCAAAGTTCAAAAGCATCAATTCTTCGGTGCTCAGCTTTCTTTGTAGCCCAACTCTCACTTCCACACGTGACTACTGGAAAAACCATAGCCTTGACTAGACGGACTTTGTTGGCAAAGCAATGTCTCTGTTTTTTAATATGCTGTCTAGTTTGGTCTCAACTTTTTTTCCCAAAGAGTAAGTGTCTTTTAATTTCATGGTTGCAATCACCATCTGCACTGATTTTGGAGTAAAAAAAAAAAAAAAATCTGCCACTGTTTCCAGTGTTTCTCCATCTATTTGCCATGAAGTGACAGGACTGGATGCCATGATCTTTGTTTTCTGAATGTTGAGCTTTAAGCCAACTTTTTCACTTTCCTCTTTCACTTTTATCAAGACGCTCTTTAGTTCTTCTTCACTTTCTGCCATAAGGGTGGTGTCATCTGCATATCTGAGGTTATTAATATTTCTCCCAGCAATCTTGATTCCAGCTTGTACTTCTTCCAGCCCAGCGTTTCTCATGATGTATTCTGCATGTAAGTTAAATAAGCAGGGGACAATATACAGCCTTGACATACTCTTTTTCCTATTTGCAACCAGTCTGTTATTCCATGTCCAGTTCTAACTGTTGCTTCCTGACCTGCATACAGATTTCTCAAGAGGCAGGTCAGGTGGTCTGGTATTCCCATTTCTTTAAGAATTTTCCACAGTTTATTGTGATTCCCACAGTCAAAGGCTTTGGCACAGTCAATAAAGCAGAAATAGATGCTTTTCTGGAACTCTCTTGCTTTTTCGATGATCCAGCGGATGTTGGCAATTTGATCTCTGGTTCTTCTGCCTTTTCTAAAACCAGCTTGAACATCTGGAAATTCACTGTTCACGTACTGCTGCAGCCTGCCTTGGAGAATTTTAAGTGTTACTTTCCTAGCGTGTGAGATGAGTGTAATTGTGCAGTAGTTTGAGCATTCTTTGTTATTGTCTTTCTTTGGGATTGTAATAAAAACTGACCTTTTTCAGTCCTGTGGCCAGTGCTGAATTTTCCAAATTTGCTGGCACATTAAGTGCAGCACTTTCATAGCATCATCTTTTAGGAGCGGTGAGTGCAGCTGCACGGTGCTGGGAGTGGCTAGTAGCTGAGAGGAAATACCCCACATCCAAGGTCTGGAGCTGCAGCTATGCCTTGCTGTACTGGCCATGTGGAGACACCCCGCTCTACGGTCAGAGAAACCCCAGTAAGACGGTAGGTGCTGGAGCAGCTGTGTGGAGATCCCCCACGTACAAGGACAAAGAAGAAGCCCCAGCAAGATGGCAGGAGGGATGAATTCGCATTTAGAATAAAACCCTATTCCTGCCAGGACGCTCAGAGGGCTCAAACAAACCTTGTCCGCACCAGGACCCAGGGACCCCACAGAAATTGAGACAGAATTGTGTTTGAGCATCTCCTGTGTTGGTACGGGTCAGCAGTGGACTGCTGCAGGGACAGAGGCTCTGGGTGCAACAGACTCGGGTATAGCATAAACCCTCTTGGAGGAGGTCGCCATTAACCCCACCATAGAGCTGCCAGAACTTACACAGGACTGGCAAATAGACCTTGGAGGGCACAACAGAATCTTGTGCACCAGGACCCAAGAGAAAGGAACAGTGACCCAGAGGACACTGACACGGACGTGCCTGTGGGTGTCGGGAGTCTCCAGCGGAGGAGTGGTTTGGTGGTGGCCGGCTGCAGGGTTGGGGGCAGTGAGTGCAGCAGTGCATGGGATCTTCTGAGGGAGCTCACCGTTATCTTCATCACCTCCACCATAGTTTGGCCCCAGGTAAATAGCAGGAAGGAAACACAGCTCCCCCCATCAGCAGAAAACTGGATGGGCTATTGACTGAGCATGGCCCCGCCCATCAGAACAAGACCCAGTTTCCCCCTCAGTCAGTCTCTCCCATCAGGAAACTTCCATAAGCCTGTTATCCTTCTCCATCAGAGGGCAGACAGACTGAAAACCACAATCAGCCAATTTGATCACATAGACCACAGCCTTGGCTAACTCAATGAAACTATGAGCCACGCCGTGTAGGGCCACCCAAGATGGACGGGTCATGGTGGAGAGTTCTGACAAAATGTGGTCCACTGGAGAAGGGAACTGCAAACACTTCAGTATTTTTCTCTTGAGAACCCCCCCATGAACAGTATGGACAGCATAAATAGAGGTAGAGGTTTATGAAAATAGGTCTCTAATTTTTTAACCATAACACATTAAAACTTTTATCCTTCAATGTAAGTTCATTACTTTTTGTGTTCTCTTAAAATACTTGCAGAGCTCTGTTTCAAAATAGGAATTTTGTACTTCTTGAGGAAATAAAACATCACCTGTTACTCTGAAATATCTTGAGTGTCCAGAACAGTGTTGCTCTTATCATTTAAAAATACATGTGGAATCTAAAAAAATGATACAAATGGACTTATTTACAAACAGACATAGACTCACAGACATAGAAAATAATTCATGGTTACCAAAGAGGAAAGGGAGGCAGAAGATAAATGAGGAGTCTGGGATTAATATATCCATACTATTAACCATAAAGTAGATAAAGGACAAGGACCTCCTGCATGGCAGAGTTAACTATTTCATATCTTTTAATAACCTATAAGGAAAAAGAATCTGAAAAAGAGCATATATTATATATTTATTTTATGCAATTATATAAATATATGGTACATTTATGTTTAATTATATAATATTTATATTTATGACTATAACTGAATCACTGAACATTAAACCTAAAAGTAGCACAACATAAATCAACTACACTTCAATAAAAAAATGAAAATAAGCAAAACAATTGTTCTCTCCTATAACCTGTTGTCACAACTTAGTGCATGTCTTCTAAAATCTGTATCAGAAATTTGCAACATATTCGCCATAGTGGTTTTATAAATTTACATTCCCACCAGCTGTGTAAAAGGGTTCCCTTTTCTCCACATTCTCTCCAGCATTTATCGTTTGTAGATTTTTGATAATCGCCATTCTGACTAGTGTGAGGTGACACCTCATTGTAGTTTCAATTTGTTGAAGCCTGACTGGGAGAATTTTGAGCATTACTTTGCTAACATGTGAGATGAATGTGATTGTGCAGTAGTGTGAATAGTCTTTGGCATTGCCTTTCTTTGGGACTGAAATGAAAACTGACCTTTTCCAGTCCTGAGGCCACAGGACTGAAAAAGTTCTGCTTAATTGACTACACAAAAATCATTGACCATGTGGATCACAACAAACTGTGGAAAATTCTTAAAGAAATGTGAATACAACCAGGCCACCTTACCTGCCCTTTGAAAACCTGTATGCAGGACAAGAAGCAACAGTGATAATCAGACATGGAAAAACGGACTGGTTCAAAAATAAGAAATATACATCAAGGCTATATATCATCATACTGCTTATTTAATTTATATGCAGAATACATCATGTAAAATGCTGGGCTGGATGAATCTCAAGCTGGAATAAAGATTACTGGGAGAAATATTAATAACCTCAGATATGCAGATGATCCCACTGTAATCACAAAAGGTGAAGAGGAACTAAAGAGCCTCTTGATGAGGGTGAAAGAGGAAGACTGAAAAAGCTGGCCTTAAAACTCAACATTCAAAAACCTAGGATCATGGCATCTGATCACATCACTTCATGGCAAATAGATTGGGAAAAAGTGAAAACAGTGACAGATTTCACTTTCTTGGGCTCTAAAATCACTGAAGACTGCGACTGTAGCCATGAAATTAAAAGATGTTTGCTCCTTGGGAGAAAAATTATGACAAGCCTGGACAGCATATTAAAAAGCAGAGATATCATTTTGCTGACAAAGATACATATGGACAAAGCTATGGTTTTTCCAGTAGTCATATATGGATGTAAGAGTTGGACCATAAAGACTGCTGAGTATCAATGAATTGATGTTTTTGAATTGTGGTCCTGGAGAAGACTCTTGAGAGTCCCTTGTACAGCAAGGAGATCACACCAGTCAATCCTAAAGGAAATCAACCCTGAATATGCACTGGAAGGACTGATGCTGAATCTGAAGCTCCAATACTTTGGCTACCTGATGCAAAGTACTAACTCATTGGGAAAAAACCCTTTAGCTGGGAAAGTTTGAAGGCAAGAGGAAAAGGGGACAACAGAGGATGAGATGGTTGGATGACATTATTGACTTAATGAACATGAGTTTGAGCAAACTCAGGGAGATAGTGAAGTACAGGGATGCTGGTATGCTGCAGTTCATGGAGTTGCAAAGTCAGACACATCTTAGTGATTGAACAACAACAATAGAGATGCAGACATAGACAGTATATTTGTGGATACAGTGAAGGAAGGAAAAGATAGGATGAATTGAGAGAGTAGCATTGAAACTTATACATTACCACATGTAAAACAGAGGGTCAATGGGAATTATCTTTGTTACACAGGAAGTTCAAACCCAGCACTCTGTGAAAACCTAAAAAGGGTGGGACATGGTGGGAGGTGGAAGAGAGTTTTGAAAGGAAGGAGACATATATGTATACCTACAGCTGATTCCTTTTGATGTATAGCAGAAATGAACACAACACTGTAAAGCAATTGTTCAATTAAAAACAAAAATCTGTATCAGTTCTTCTCTTTTAGCTATTATTGACTTTGGATATATTTGCAGTTTGCAAAACTTTAGTGTCAACCTTATGCAGAAGTGAGATGCAGTGGAGATTGGAAAAAAGCAGACAATCAGGTACTGTTGTGAATAATATGTAAATTGCATGGGGCCTCTGGTCAGCACCACAGCAGCTGCCCTTGGAGATGGGGGAAACCAGCTTGACCTTGTACGTCTTCTTCAATTGTCAATACTGTAGTTATGGGAAATTGTAACAAAACACCCCAAAATTGAACTTAAAATATCAATGAGTCCTGATGAATCTAAAGATTTTCTTATGAAGGAAATGTCATAGTGGAAGCAGAAATATGACCACAGTGCTAAACTGCTTAAAGGAAACATAAGACCGGAAATTCTATGTTTAAGATTATGCTTAAATAAAAGTTAATATATATGACATAGTATCAGAGTATCATTATTTTACTTCCTCAGATTCACCAAAGATGAAAGACAGCCATATTCGTTTTAATGTACAGAGTGATGCCAAGAAGGACATTTGAAATCACTGTCTCCATTAATTGTAACATTAAACCCCAATGAAATTTGAATTTGAATTTTATAATGCATCTCAGTCTGAAACCTCCTTTTCTAATTAGCAATTTATTCCATTTAACTTCCTATCAAGTTGGTTTTCCCAGTAAGCCTGAGATCACAATTTGTCATTTCTAATATCAAGATTCAGACTACTGATTGACATCTGTACTCTCCGGTAGCCTGAATCTACAAGAAAAAGACACTGATCTCCAGGAACAACAAAGCTCTATGCTTTATTGACTGCTTACCATATTCAATTCAATAATATTCACTAGATGCTTCCTATCCAGATATAATTTTGTTATTTGTTACATGGTTGTAAAATAAGAATTAAGAAACACTGTGAGTGAACAAAGCTTGTGTGTATGAAGACAAAGTAGAAAAAAATTGATACTAGTGTATCAATGAAACATTAAATTTATTTTATTTCTGAATATTGGTGAATTGTATGGTACATCCAGGCAAGCAGAACTCCCTGACTATCTAACAGAAATGCCAGCACATAGTTTCTCCCTCCTTCCTCTTTTAAAGGGCCTCATGGTCTGAACCTCTAGAGGACAGAAATATTCTCTAGAGGATAGAGAATAGAGAACTCTTCTGTTCTCTATCCCACATTGCAATAAACATTTCCAAACATATATTTTATTGGTAAGGAATAGTCAAATTACAAGAGGTTATAGAAATATCAAGAAAGTCATAATTTACTAAAAATGTTTTTAGTGACACCAGAACTTTTGAATCGAAGAAAATATTGATTTTTTTCAAGTCTTACAGATACATTTGCTTAAATCAGTTTGTGCTGAAATTTTGGGTCTGGCCTCCTGGTCAGAAACCTATGTGTGATCTTTGAGGCCTGACCACAGGCAGTTACAAAGGCTTTACTGGGCAGGACTCTTAGGAAAAGCTGCCTTCCTCACACCAGCCAGGCTGAACGTCCAATGCATCCCCTGCTCTGAAGGGAGTAGCAGTCAGGGCCTGTGAGATGCCCAGGCCGGCTGTGCGCTTGGGTCATCAGTATTCAGACCCCAAGCATGTCCACTGCGGGGCGTCTTCACCAGCAACTACCTACAGCAAAGGCTTTCTTGCCTGAGACGCTTTTGCGGGGATACAAGGAGGGGATGGTGGATACACTTTTTCCCACTCTTCTCAGTATTTAGTTCTTCGGCCTCCTAGACTTTACCCATCCCTCCTCTCCTCCTCCAGGTCCATAAAGCTTCAGGACGCTTTTTTTTTCAACGTCTCTTAGTAATGAGTGATCACCCAGTCCTTAACTGGTACCCTCACCGGGGAGAAATGGAGCATTGAGAGAAGGTAGCCTTTTCTCTAATTCAGCTGCTTGCTTACACTTTTGCACTGAGGGACTAAAGGCTTATACGTTACTTTCATTTTGGCTTTTTTGTCAATCAGCTACTCTGACAGCACGGCTCAGCTCACCCCTTGAAATTATCTAACTTCTTTGAGCCTTTCTTTTCTGACAAATGGGAAAACCAATACACCTCCCATCATAAGCATGAGATTATATAAGTGGGTTTCTTAGGATAAAACTGATAGAATTTGCAATCTCAAAATCATAATTATAACTAGGAAGTTGAAGGATCTCCAAAACAGTAAATAACAGTGATTTATGAATCATTTTACACTCAGTATAAGTCATTTTACACTTGGAGTAGATACATTTTTATAGATGGATAATAAATCTTGTGTCTTCAAACCACATCTATTTTCTATAGGATGTCATTTGAATGCTTCAAAGTAAACATATTCACGTGTAAGTGACATTCTAATTCAAGCAAGAATCCAACTCACAAGATTCTTCTGTTTTTACCAATAGTGCTCTCATTTTTAGGCCACTAAGACTTAAGATTTTGAGTCATATTTCACTCCTGCTTTTTCCCTCATCTGCTTGATAGAGTTGCTCCATATACACTTACAAGAAACAAGCAAAACAGACTCTCACTTGCCAGCTACCTGTTCTCTCAATAGGAATCTGAGACAAAATGCCATCTGGCTTTATTCCCAACATTTTCATAATACATTTGTTCAATAATAAACCAACAAACAAAACTTAAATATATTGCTTTCAGGACAAATTAATAATTGATCATATGCACCCCGGCATTTTTCAGTATTGCTTTAGCCAGGAAAACCTCATTCTCCAGGAGCAGTTTATACTGAGAGGCACAATAGCAATGGAGTGGTTGATTCTGTGCCTCCTGAATACTATTTGTCCATTTCTCCCTTCATAATAATATCTCTACAATGAAAGTTTCCATATATTTCTTTAAAATTATTTTGTTTCTTCTCATGCTTCAAGCCTAAAGCTTCCTCATAAATATTTTTCAGTTCAGTCACTCAGTTGTGTCCGAGTCTTTGCGACTCCATGGACTGCAGCATGCAAGGGTTCCCTGTCCTTCACCAACTCCCGGAGCTTACTCAAACTCATGTCCATTCAGTCGGTGATGCCATCCAACCATCTCATCCTCTGTCATCCCCTTCTCCTCCTGCCTTTGATCTTTCCCAGCATCAGGGTCTTTTCAAATGAGTCAGTTCTTCGCATCAGGTGGCCAAAGTATTGGAGTTTCAGCTTCAGCATCAGTCCTTCCAATGAACACCCAGGGCTGATCTCCTTTGGGATGGACTGATTGGATCGCCTTGCAGTCCAGGGGACTCTCAGGAGTCTTCTCCAACACCACAGTTCAAAAGCATCAATTCTTCGGTGCTCAGCTTTCTTTATAGTCCAACTCTCACATCCATACATGACTACTGGAAAAACCATAATTTTGACTAGGCAGACCTTCTATTCTTCTATCAATAATGTAAGTGACCCATAACACTAATTTGGTGCTTGATGTTGTTATTATATTTGATAATATGACTAGTATTTAAAGTGCCATATAGTCTCTTTTTGCATCCACAATTACTACAGCAATTTGACTAGACAACTTTAATAAGAAATTAAAACTTTCAAAGCATATCTTATTTACTTAAGAAGTATAGTTTCAAATTTGAACTGGTGCCTGAAATTTTGGTAATTAAATCAAATTGTGTAAGACATTTCAGTGTATTTTATTCAAGTGGAGTTTCAGATAAGGCATTACCTATGAGTCTTACTTTATTCTATCCTACTGATTCTGTTACGATTACTTCCAATTTAGAAATATACTAAAATTATGGTTGATTCATATAAGACTTTAGTGTATGGCAAGATAACCTGTAACTTCAATAAACACAACTCCTCTTTAACTACTTGATATTATATTGCACAGGTGTATTTTTTAAAAATGAGAGAAATAAACTCAAGTAAATATGGTGGCAATGGTATATTTAGACTTTTGTGTGTACATTTTCAAAGTTTTGAAAATTTGCATCATTTAAAGACTAATAATTTTTCTCAGTAAACTACATGACCATGTATACCTTTTGTGGTAAATGTAATTATATTATTTTGACTATTCTTCTACATATTACAGGTTGTATATTCTACCATGAATTTGTGTCAGGAAAAATATATTTTATGTGATATTAAGAGTCCGAGATACACAAAAACATTTTCCTATCAATAATTTTTTGTTTTTAGTTTTAAGGTGAATATCACATATTCCTGTGACATAGTCAGTGGAGTTATATATACTTTTTGCTAATTTATTGAAAAGATAATTTGTTCAGTCTGTTAATTAATGAAATATTCAAATATAATAAGATACAATCTTAGCAAATGAACAAAGTAATCTGAGTGAGGTCAAAAGGAAGAGATTACCGTTCACCTGAAATTATCAAACCATTGTTAATCAGCTATAAACCAACACAAAATAAAAAGTTTATAAATAAATAAAGATAAAAAAGAAAGTTCCTGAGAAGGAAGTAACACTAAATCTTATTAACTTGTTACTATTTACCAGATGTTAACCTAAAGATGTATGGTCCTTTTAATAATAATTTTTTCTACAAAGCCGATAGGCAAGTTGCTAAAATGTCTTTTATTTTTCTTGTAAGAAAAGAAAGTTAATTTTTTTTTAAATTCACATATTTATTTACTCATTGGGCTGCAGTGGGTCTTAGTTGTGGCACTCAGGACCTTTGTTGCTCCACACTGGCTTCTTTCTAGTTGTAGTCCATGGGTGGTGGCATGTACAGGCTCAGCAATTGTAGCACTTGGGCTTGATGGCCCAGGTTGCATGTGGGATCTTAATTCTCTGACCAGGGATTGAACTGGTGTCCCCTACATGACAAAGAGAATTTTTACCACTGGACCACCAGGGAAGTCTCAATAAGAATGTTTTTAATTAGAGCTATGCCTTTGTCTTGCCAGCATCCTATTACATGGGAAATAACAGAGTGATGACTGCAGTGTTTCAGGGGTGCAAATCTATGAGGCCAAGGATTGTGTTAAAGTCTCTACATGTCTAAAAATAGTAAAAAAAAAAAAAATAATACTTAAGATGCTTCCACCTTTATTCCACAAAAAAATGCTACCCTAATATCTAATTTTTTTTCCTAATATCTAATTTTATCGCTAAATTTTATAAGTAATAACTTCCTCTTTTATTCAGTTATAGAAAGTAAAAGGAACATCTTCTCAAATATCAAACTAGCATATTAAGAAACTTTTTAAGTGTATGGAGCTTAAAATGCTGTTGAGGCATAATTTTAAGAGTGCTAAAACACAATTCTCAGGCAAATGTAAGGAAAACATGAGGCAAATTTTATTTATCTCATTAATGAGAGATTCCAAATTGGGAAAGGAGTACATCAAGGCTGTATATTGTGAGCCTATTTATTTAACTTACATGCGGAGTACATCATGTGAAATGCTGGGTTGGATAAAGTGAAAGCTGGAGTCCAGATTGCCAAGAGAAATATCAATAAGCACATATATGCAAATAACACCATCCTAATGTCAGAAAGCAAAGAGGAACTAAAAAGATTGTTGATGAAGGTGAAAAAGAGTGAAAAGCTGGCTTAAAACTCAACATTCAAAAAAAAAATGAATATCATAGCATCTGATCCCATCACTTCATAGTAAATAGATGGCAAAACAATGGAAACAGTGACAGATATTAATTTCTTAGGCTCCAAAATCACTGCAATGGTGACTGAAGCCATGAGATTAAAAGACAGTTGCTCCTTAGAAGAAAAGCTATAGGAAACCTAGACAGCCTATTAAAAAGCAGAGACACTATTTTGCCAACAAATGTCCATGTTGTCAAGCCTATGATTTTTTCCAGTAGTCATGTATGAATGTGAGAACTGGACCATAAAGAAGGCTGAGCACTGAAGAATTGATGATTTTGAACTGTGGTGTTGGAAGAGAATTGAGAGTCCCTTGAAGAGCAAGGAGATCAAACGAGTCAATCCTAAAGGAAATCAACCTTGAGTATTCATTGAAAGGACAGGTGCTAAGGCTGAAGGTCCAATACTTTGGCCATGAGATGTAAAGAGCCAACTCCTTGAAAAAGACCCTGATGCTGGGAAAGATTAAAGGCATGGGTAGAAGGGCATGACAAAGGAGGAGATGCTTGGATGGCATCACCAATTCAATGGAAATGAATTTGAGCACTCTGGGAGATAGTGAAGGACAGGAGCCTGGTGAGCTGCAGTCCATGGGGTCACAAAGAATTGGACACGACTGAGCAGTTGAAAAACAATGAGAGAACCAGAAAGTTGGTAAAGCTAGTTCAAAGTCTGAGGAGACACTTGCATAATTTGGTTCAGGCATGTTGAAAAAGGTTTGTTAAATACAAAACTGTTTATTGTCCTTCAGTTCAGTTCAGTTCAGTTCAGTCACTCTGTCATGTCCGACTCTGCAACCCCATGGACTGCAACATGCTACGCTTCTCCCTGTCCATCACCAAGTCTTGGAGCTTGCTAAAACTCATGTCCATCTGAGTCGGTGATGTCATCCAACCATCTCATCCTCTGTCATCCCCTTCTCCTCCTGGCTTCAATCTTTCCCAGCATCAGGGTCTTTTATAAGGAGTCAGTTCTTTGCATCAGGTGGCCAAATACTTCAGGTTCAGCATCAGTCCTTCCAATGAATATTCAGGACTAATTTCCATTAAGATTGCCTTGTTTGATCCTTGAAGTCAAAGGGACTCTCAAGAGTCTTCTCCAACACCACAGTTCAAAAGCATAAAATTTTTGACATTTAACATTTTTTATATTCCAGCTCTCAAATCCATACATGACTACTGGAAAAACCATAGCTTTGACTAGATGGACATTTGAGGGCAAAATAATGTCTCTGCTTTTTAATATGCTGTCTATGTTTGTCATAGCTTTTCTTTCAAAGAGCAAGGGTCTTTTAATTTCCTGGCTGCATTGAGCATCTGCAGTGATTTTGGAGCACAAAAAAATAAAGTCTGTCACTGTTATCATCGTTTCCCCATCTATTTGCCATGAAGTGATGGGACCAGATGCCATGATCTTCGTTTTTTGAATGTTGAGTTTAAAGCCAGCTTTTTCAATCCTCTTTCACTTTCATGAAGAGGATCTTTAGTTCCTCATCACTTTTTGCCATAAAGGTCGTGCCATCTGCATATCTGAGGTTATTGATATTTCTCCCGGCAATCTTGATTCCAGCTTGTGCTTCATCCAGCTCAGAGTTTCTCATGATGTGCTCTGCATAAGTTAAATAAGCAGAGTGACAATATACACCCTTGACATACTCCTTTCCCAATTTGAACAAGTCCATTGTTTCATGCTTTGTTCTAACTGTCGCTTCTTGACCTGCACACAGATTTCTCAGAAGGCTGGTAAGGTGGTTGATATTCCTCTCTCTTGTAGAATTTTCCACAGTTTGTTGTGATCCACCCAGTCAAAATCTTTGGCATAATGAGTAAAGCAAAAGTAGATGTTTTTCTGGAGTTCTCTTGCCTTTTCTATGATCCAACAGATGTTGTCAATTTGATCTCTGGTTCCTCTGCCTTTTAAAGACCAGATTGAATATCTGGAAGTTCATGGTTCACATACTTTTTAAGCTGAGACTGGAGAGTTTTGAGCATTACTTTGCTAGTGTGTGAGATGAGTTTGAACATTCTTTGGCATTGCCTTTCTTGAGATTGGAATGAATACTAATCTTTTCCAGTCAGCCCTGTGGCCACTGCTGAGTTTTCCAAATTTGCTGGCATATTGAGTGCAGCACTTTCACAGCATCATCTTTTAGGATTTGAAAAAGTTCAACTGGAATTCCATCAACTTAACTAGCTTTGTTTGTAGTGATGCCTCCTAAGACCCACTTAACTTCACTTTCCAAGATGTCTGGCTCTAGGAGAATGATCACATCATTGTGGTTATCTGGATTATTAAGATCATTTTTGTATGGTTCTTCTGTGTATTCTTGCTACCTCTTCTTAATATCTTCTGCTTCTGTTAGGTCCATACCATGTCTGTCTTTATTGTAACCATCTTTCCATTAAATACTCCCTGGTATCTCTAATTTCCTTGAAGAGATCTCTAGTCTTTTCCATTCTATTGTTTTCCTCTATTTCTTTGCACTGATCACTTAGGAAGGTTGTCTTATCTCTCCTTGGTATTCTTTGGAACTCTGCATTCAGATGTTTATATCTCCCCTTTGCTCCTTTGCCTTTCATTTATTTTCTCAGCTATTTGTAAGACCTCCTCTGAGAACCATTTTGCCTTTATGCATTTCTTTTTCTTGATATTTTTGACCACTGCCTCCTGTACAATGACACAAACATCCATCCATAGTTCTTCAGGCAGTCTCTCTATCAGTTCTATCCCTTAAATCTATTTGTCACTTCCACCATATAATCATTAGGGATTTGATTTAGGACATACCTGATTGGTCTAGCAGTTTTCCCTACTTTCTTCAATTTAAATCTGAATTTGGCAAAAGAGTTCATGATCTTAGCCACAGTCAGCTCCTGGTCTTGTTTTTGCTGACTGTATAGAGTTTCTCTGTTTTCAGCTGCAAAGAATATAATCAATCTGATTTCAGTATTGACCATCTGGTTATGTCCATATACAGGGCCATCTCTTGTGTTGTTGGAAAAAGGTGTTTGCTATCACCAGTGTGTTCTCTTGGCAAAACTGTGTTAGCCTTTGCCCTGCTTCATTTTGTACTCCAAGACCAAACTTGCCTGTTATTCTAGATGTCTCTTGACATCTTACTTTTGCATTCCAGTCCCCTATGATGAAAAGAACATTTTTTGGGGGAGGGTGGCTTATTTCTAGAAGATCTTGTAGGTCTTCAGAGAACCATTAAACTTCAACTTCTTCAGCTTTAGTGGTTGAGGCATAGACTTGGAGTACTCTGATATTGAATGGTTTGCCTTGGAAATGATTAGAGATCATTCTGTCATTTTTGAGACTGCATCCAAGTACTGCTTTTCAGATTCTTTTTGGTGACTATGAGGGCTACTTCATTTCTTCTAAGGGATTCTTGCCAACAGTAGTAGATATAATGGTCATTTGAGTTAAATTCACTCATTCCAGTCCATTTTAGTTCACTGATTATTACAATGTTGATGTTCACTCTTGCCATCTCCTGTTTGACCACTTTCAATTTACCTTGATTCATGGAAGAGGAATTAATATCTTCCTGCTGAACAATAGTTGGTTCATTATTTTTAGACAATAGTTGTAAAATTACAATTCACTTTTCCCATTGAAAGAAGGGTTTATGAATCATTATAATATAAATATGTTTGAACATCAGTTAAATAAATTTAATAATGTTTACTAAGTTATCTGTCATAAATCATTTTCAGGAAGAAAAGCAGTAATTTATAAGCAATTGCCAATATACATGCTCCTCAAACATAACATAATGTGAATTTCCCACATCTCTGCGTGAAGTTCTTCCAGTGAGCAAGAAATAAATGTTTATGTTTTTATTCCCTTGTCTGATATTTAAGAGTGTGTACTCTAAGGAAGAAAGTATATGTTTCCAACCTTTGTCAAAACTCTGCTAAATTGAACAGAAATAAAAAACAAATTCTTGAAGGAATAACAAAATAAGATGACTTTTTACAGCTTTTCTCTTTAATCATCTCTAACAGTTCTCTTAAATTTCTCTGTCTAAAACACTGAGTACTCAGAAACATAACTGTGATAGCTTATATGGATACTGTCATATCCATATAACAGGAATATCTATCATACTGCTTATTTTAAATCAAGTTGTAAGTTTTGCTTCTTGAAGAAAAGGACAAAGAAAAGAAAAATTAGAATCAACAGTTACTGGTAAAGTGATTGGGGGTCAAAAATTCTCCATTTTGCCTTTAACTATGCAATGCAGTTTTGATTTTAAACCCTATGATTTTTTGGTGCTTGTGAAGCAATTATCCCGCTATAATTTTTCCTTTTTTTGGGGGGGGGGGTTGTTTTGTTTCTGTTCATCATAAATTTTGTAGCAGTACTATCTCTCACAAACTGGGCATTATTTAAAAGGTCTGGAATAAACTTATCTGCAATTGAACAGCAATGGAAAGTCTCCTGTAAAATTAATGATATGTGTTTTAGATAGTTTGTAGATCAACTGGCATGAGCTATACATCTTTGAATGGGGCTTTCTAGTTTCCTTTGCTAAGGAACTTAAAAATGGCTTAAAATTGTATGGATGCATTATTCATTCAAATTATAGTTCTGTCTGCATATATGAACCAAAATGAAAGGACAAAAGTTAATTACAAAGCAATAATTGAAATTATACCATTAAAAATCAACATAACCCTCCTCTTGTATGGGCATAGGTATGCTGTTCATTTACATATGTCATGTGTTGAGAAGTAAATGAGTTGATACACTTTTTAAAAATGATAATTTATAATGGTTGATAAATATTTAGCTTTCATCAGATGTTACCTTGCTTTTTATGCTATAAGTGTAAGTATGCTCTAAAATCAAGTGGAACACCCTGATTTTATTTGATATATTCAAGTCTTTTATTAATATATTGCCTTCACTTACTCTAAGACATAACAGGGACCATCATGTCTGTTAAGGCACCATGCCATTTGAAGGCCATATACCTTTCCCAAAACTACTTATCCACCACTCCTTCATCTAGGTATCCTCTCAACTGCAAAACCAATATAATCTTAAATGTCTTTTATGTCTCCAAAAACTTAAATTTAACTTCTCTTTTCTATTTATATACTCATATAAGAAGTATACAAATGTATATATATATATTATATATATATATATATATCAAGCTGTTTTGTATTGTATTATTGAATGTAATACAGTCATTTTCTTTCCTGATTTCTTAAACCTGTGAGATATTGAGGCCTGAAATAATATTTCTTGTAGGTGTATTCTTACCATCTAGCTGAATGCCTGGAATAGTGTAGCAGTTGAATCAACATTTGGGGATCGTAAAGGTTAGATAGTGATCAAATATGTGTTTCTCCTCATCTTTTTTTATCCACTTTATTGCATATGGTAGAAGATTAAATTGAAAGTGTAGTAGAAAATCAATGTGTTTAATCAGAAATGTTATTAAAGAAATTGAATCCAAAAATTGTTGAGCTGTGCTTGGTTTAAATGATTGACTGCCATTAAACATCAGTTGATTGATAATCCTTGATGTGGTGAAATAAATAAATAAAATCCCTAGCAAGGTTTCAACTATAAAAAAGCCCAGGAACAGACTAAGTAATGCAGATTTGAAAATATAAGACATGTCACTATGTCATTTTTTCTTTGAGCATTTAAATTTTTTTTACTGTTTTCTTTGTCCATATATTGCTAACATCATAACATGAAGTTGAACAGACAAATGTCCTTGTGTTCAGAGTTTCTAGTCCAGAGAAGAAAGAAGAGTATTCATAGCTTTATTGTGATACAGTACATAATATAGTTACTAGACAAAGAACTTAAAAACAAATCAAGTTTAGGCATAGCAAGTATTTGTCTATTTTTAAAGGAGAACTGGATTTAGGTTGATGGAAGGGGCAAGGGAAGGTTTTCCAAGTGAGAGAAGAATGTTTTTGACAAAAGTAATAGTAATAACATACCAGGTGGTGCTAGTGGTAAAGAACCTGCCTGCCAATGCAAGAAATGTAAGAGATCCCTGGGTTGGGAAGATTCCCAAGAACACTCTACTAATCTTGCCTGAAGAATCTCATAGACAGAGGAGTCTGGCAGACTACAGTCTACTTGGATGCACAGAACTGAACATGACTGAAGTGACTTGGCATGCACGCAACAGAGAATGGGTGGTGTTTTGGAAAGTTTGTAGTAAAGAGTGAACATGGGTGAAATGTAGGAAGAATTCATAGATAATAGACTTTTAAGAATACATTAAATAATTTTAATCTTTCCTTTTTCCTGAAACTGACAAGAAGTCATTAAAGGGTCTTAAAGAGGAAAGTGAAATTTCCAGAGGTAAATTTTATGGAGCTATGTCTGACCGTATTATGAATAAAAGTGTAGTCTTAGTAGGCAAGGATAGAGTTGGAAGGTAAGAATTGATAAGAGGTTAAACTAAGGCAGTGGTAATGGGAATGAGATGACAGAATAGATTTAAGATAAATTAAAAAGTTAAATTTACAAGATTTTATGGCATATTAGATTTGAGGACAAAAGTGAGAAAGAATTCTAGCCATACTCAGTTTGTGGTTACATTTACATGAACTGGGAAAGACACAAATCTTATAGGTTAAAGGGTAAAATTATTGCCTTGAATTTTGCACATTTAAATGGATAAATCAGTACTCAGAAGAAAAATTTCAAGTAGAACTATGATTTGGAATATATCAGCTTAAACAGTAATTAGAGCCCTACGTTCAGAACCATGAAAATGAAAAAAAAAAGGAGAAAACAAGCCTGATCACTTCAAGAACTTGTATAGATATTTGGCCTTGGTCCTTGCTCAAAGAAAAAAGAAACGTCACAGTGATGTCCTATTTCCATACTACTATTCTACATAAATATATTTAAATGACATGATCTTCCATAAGTTTGAAAATGGAACATAAATTAAAGATTAAAAAAAAAATACCAGGTACTCAACAAATTGATATGTGAATATTTATTCCACTCATTCAGACATGGATATTTTATCTTTACCTATGGTTAGATAAACTTTGCAAGAGTAAGTTCCCAAAGAATCTAGGCAAGACATTTAAAAATATCATTTTTAATGATTGATTTTAAGATTCTTTGAGAACTGAATTATAAAATGCAGTGCTCTACAATATCAGCAGAAGAAAAAGGCAATTTAGGAATAATATTAATTTTAATGCAAATTAAATATTCTTAGGCAATATTTATGATTACATGCAATTTTACCAAGTTATCAAATGTTATGAAACTGCATAACATATATTTAGTAGAAAGATTAATACCTATTGCATGTTGTATATTTGTGGAGGAAATTCAACCTCCTCAGCCCTGCCAAAGCTCCATGTTTGATTTGTCTTGGAAGATTTTAAATCATAAATATTCTCTGGTTTCACTTGAGTTTTAAAAGCCACAGTGGCCTCAGTCTTATATTAAAAATGAGTCAGTGATAAAAAATTACATGATGAATGATGTATTATAAACATTAATTGTCTACCTTTTTGTTGAAGGGGAAAAGAAATGGCTTGTTTATAGTCTAGAGAATAAAAAAGACAATAGCTTTCTTTTTAAATAACTAGTTTTGATTGTGTGCTCCGATATGTCCCAAATTAAAACATAACAGTTCAGGGTTCTAAAAAAGTTAAAAAGAAAACATAATAAGTTTAATTGTTTGTGCCAAGTCACTTCAGTAGTGTCTGACTCTTTAAAATCCCCTGGACTGTGGCCTGCCAGGCTCCTCTGTCCATGGGATTCTCCAGGCAAGAATACTGAGTGGTTGCCACGCACTCCTCCTCCAGGGGATCGTCCCCACCCAGGGATAGAACCCATGTCTCTCCCATTTCCTGCCTTGGCAGGCAGGTTCTTCACTACTAACACCACCTGGTTTTATGTACTTTGGGCTCTTACCAATGAATGGACTAAAGGGTAAAACTGTCCCTTTCATATATATATATGAAATATATGAATATGAATGTGCCTCACAAAGGAAGCCCTGTGGCTCAGCTGAAAGTAACTTTAAAAACCACACATTTAAAGGAAAAGTTATATTTCTACACTGTTTTAAATACTAAAATTAAGTAACAGGATATCTTCTGTTTTTAGGAACTAAATATGGCTTAGGGATTTTACTTCCAAATTTGAGGAACAATATATACTCTGAAACTTTTTTTTCATCAGAATAAATTATAATATTCTACATTAACCATTTTCATACTGTTCATATGGAGCAGTATGAAAAGGCAAAATGATAGGATACTGAAAGGGGGACTCCCCAAGTTGGTAGGTGTCCACTATGATACTGGAGATCAGCAGAGAAATAAATCCAGAAAGAATGATGGGATGGAGCCAAGGCAAAAAAAAAAATACCCAGTTGTGGATGGGACAGGTGATAGAAGCAAGATCTGATGCTGTAAAGAGCAATATTGTATAGGAATCTGGAATGTTAGGTTCATGAATCAAGGCAAATTGGAAGTGGTCAAACAGGAGATGGCAAGAGTGAATGTAGACATTCTAGGAATGAGCGAACTAAAATGGACTGGAATGGGTGAATTTAACTCAGATGACCATTATATCTACTACCGTGGGCAGGAATCCATTAAAAGAAATGGAGTAGCCATCATAGTCAACAAAAGAGTCTGAAATGCAGTACTTGGATGCAACCTCAAAAACGACAGAATGATTTCTGTTCTTTTCGAAGGCAAACCATTCAATATCACGGTAATCCAAGCCTATGTCCAAACCAGTAATGCTGAAGAAGCTGAAGTTGAACAGTCCTATGAAGACCTACAAGACCTTTTAGAGCTAACACCCAAAAAAGATGCCCTTTTCATTATAGGGGACTGGAATGCAAAAGTAGGAAGTCAAGAAACACCTGGAGTAACTGACAAATTTGGCCTTGGAGTACGGAATGAAGCAGGGCAAAGGCTAATAGAGTTTTGCCAAGAAAACACACTGGTCATAGCAAACACCCTCTTCCAACAACACAAGAGAAGACTCTACACATGGACATCACCAGATGGCCAACACCAAAATCAGATTGATTATATTCTTTGCAGCCAAAGATGGAGAAACTCTATACAGTCAGCAAAAACAAGACTGGGAGCTGACTTGTTCAGCTCATGACCAATTCATATCATGAACTCCTTATTGCCAAATTCAGACTTAAATTGAAGAAAGTAAGGGAAACCACTAGACCATTCAGGTATGACCTAAATCAAATCCCTTATGATTATACAGTGGAAGTGAGAATTAGATTTAAGGGACTAGATCTGATAGACAGAGTGCCTGAAGAACTATGGATGGAGGTCTGTGACATTGTACAGGAGACAGGGATCAAGACCATCCCCATGGAAAAAAAAAGCAAAAAAGGCAAAATGATTGAATGAGGAGGCCTTACAAATAGCTGTGAAAAGAAGAGAAGTGAAAAGCAAAGGAGAAAAGGAACGATATTCCCATTTGAATGCAGAGTTCCAAAGAATAGCAAGGAGAGATAAGAAAGCCTTCCTCAGCGATCAATGCAAAGAAACAGAGGAAAACAACAGAATGGGAAAGACTAGAGATCTCGTCAAGAAAATTTGAGATACCAAGGGAACATTTCATGCAAAGATGGGTTCCATAAAGGACAGAAATGGTATGGACCTAACAGAAGCAGAAGATATTAAGAAGAGGTGGCAAGAATACACAGAACTGTACAAAGAAGATCTTTGACCCAGATAATCATGATGGAGTGATCACTCACCTAGAGCCAGACATCCTGGAATGTGAAGTCAAGTGGGCCTTACTTAGAAAGCATCACTACGAACAAAGCTAGTGGAGGTGATAGAATTCCAGTTGAGCTATTTCAAATCCTGAAAGATGATGCTGTGAAAGTGCTGCACTCAATATGCCAGCAAATTTGGAAAACTCAGCAGTGGCCACAGGACTGGAAAACGTCAGTTTTCATTAAAATCCCAAAGAAAAACAATGCCAAAGAATGCTCAAACTACCGCACAATTGCACTCATCTCATATGCTAGTAAAGTAATGCTCAAAATTCGTCACGCCAGGCTTCAGCAATATGTGAACTGTGAACTTCCAGATATTCAAGCTGGTTTTAGAAAAGGCAGAGGAACCAGAGATCAAATTGCCAATATCTGCTGGATCATTGAAAAAGCAAGAGAGTTCCAGAAAAACATCTATTTCTGCTTTATTGAATACGCCAAAGCCTTCAACTGTGTGGATCACAATAAACTGTGGAAAATTCTGAAGGAGATGGGAATACCAGACCACCTGACCTGCCTCTTGAGAAACCTGTATGCAGGTCAGGAAGCAAGAGTTAGAACTGGACATGGAACAACAGACTGATTCCAAATAGGAAAAGGAGTGCATCAAGGCTCTATATTGTCACCCTGCTTATTTAACTTATATGCAGAGTACATCATGAGAAATGCTGGGCTGGAAGAAGCACAAGCTGGAATCAAGATTGCCAGGAGAAATATTAATAATCAGATATGCAGACGACACCACCCTTGTGGCAGAAAGTGAAGAGGAACTAAAAAGCCTCTTGATGAAAGTGAAAGAGGAGAGTGAAAACGTTGGCTTAAAGCTTAACATTCAGAAAACGAAGATCATGGCATCTGGTGCCATCACTTCATGGGAAATAGAGGGGGAAACAGTGGAAACAGTGTCAGACTTTATTTTTTGGGGGCTCCAAAATGATTGGCGATGGTGATTGCAACCATGAAATTAAAAGATGCTTACTCCTTGGAAGGAAAGTTATGACCAACAAAGATAGCATATTAAAAAGCAGAGACATTACTTTGCCAACAAAGGTCCGTCTAGTCAAGGCTATGGTTTTTCCAGTGGTCATGTGTGGATGTGAGAGTTGGACTGTGAAGAATGCTGAGTGCCGAAAAATTGATGCTTTTGAACTGTGGTTTTGGAGAGACTCTTGAGTGTCCCTTGTACTGCAAGGAAATCCAACCAGTCCATCTTAAAGGAGATCGGTCCTGGGTGTTCACTGGAAGGACTGATGCTGAAGCTGAAACTCCAATACTTTGGCCACCTCATGCAAAGAGTTGGAAAAGACCCTGATGCTGGGAGGGATTGGTGGCAGGAGAAGGGGAGGACAGAGGATTAGGTGGCTGGATGGCATCACCGACTCAATGGACATGAGTTTGAGTAAACTCCGGGAGTTGGTGATGGACAGGGAGGCCTGGCGTGCTGCGATTCATGGGGTCACAAAGAGTTGGACATGACAGTGACTGAACAGAACTGAACTGAACTGATTAAGCATTTAAAGGCTTTAATAATCCAGACATATAAAAACATTATATTTATTATTCTTTTATATGCTATCTTCCAGTGCTAGTTTTTCCAGCTATATACTAGAAAATTTAGCATAAAAAAAATAATCTAGTAATATGACAAGTTGCCATACCAGTAATTTGATCCTGATTTGAAACAAAATGTTTATTTTGTTTTATTATCTGTGTTTTTTCAACAGAATGCTTTATTTTAAATGGAGATCAACTATACATGGTGAGAGTTACATAAAACAAGCTGCAGAGATAGAACAATCTTGAGAATGATCAGAAGGAAAAATCATCAGACTGAATGAAAAAACGGTTAGTAAAATATTAAGGCAACTGAAAAGTGAAAGTGAAGTCGGTCAGTCCTTCTGACTCTTTGCGACCCAATGGACTGTTAGCCTAAGAGGCTCCTTTGGCCATGGAATTTCCCAGGCAAGTGTACTGGAGTGGGTTGCCATTTCCTTCTCCAGGGGATCTTCCCCACCCAGGGATTGAACCCCAGTCTCCCACACTGAGGGCAGATGCTTTACCATCTGAGCCACCAAAGGACTGCAAAGGCAAAACAAGCAAAGAAATAAGTTGAAACAGATAGAACTACAGACAGAACTTAAATGGTATGTAGAGCTGTTCAAATTTGAATTCAGAGGGATAATCATATTTAATCAATGCAGAAAGACAAAGCATAATTGTAACATCTTATATCCTCTTAGGTAGCCTTGTATAGAAAGTTTGAGATTGTTCTCCTGGTCCTCCTTTGTAACTGAAATCTGAGCAGTTATGCCCAGCTAAACAATTGTATTTACAGGTCTTCCTGGTATAGTTATTGCAATAACAGCACATTAGTGACCTATAAGCAGTGTGGGACTTCCAGGGACAAGTGCCATTCATCTTACACCTGCTTTGTACTACTGTGAGCCTTGATTATAGCTTGATGGAATATAGATTGGTGACTGGAGGTCCTATAGCCCTCTTGAACCCTGAGATGATCTTGGAAATGAAAGCCATGCTCCTGGAATGCCAGAAAAGATGGGAAATTGAGTTCCAGATGCCTCATTGAACAATTGTGTCAGCTGTGGGCAGTATATTCCATGAAACAGTAAACTTCTGTTCATTCAATCCACTATTTTTTTTCAGTCATCTACTTGGTGTTGGACACAATTACTAGCACAGGTTAGATAGATGTAAAAAACAAAAATCACAGATTAAATGTTGAGAATGAGAAAATGAAAAGAATTTACAAAACCCAGGATTTTCCTTCAGATGAACTTTTAGCATTTCAAACATTTCATATCAGTGATATAAGCCTCAGTGACATTTTTAGAAGAGTAGCATAATGCAGTATTCAAACTAATTTGTTTCATGTAAATTGAGTGTCAGACTTAACAAATAATATATGGCATCTAGTTAAAGTTGAATTTCAGATAGATAAGAAATATTTTATATAAGCATATCACATGCAGTATTTGGTAGGTACATACCCATGGTAAAAATTGATTTATCATGTATATGAAATTGAAATTAACCTGGAAATTCTGCATTTTATCTAACAGGTCTACCTACAAAGTTGTTGAAAGTCATAGTTGTGCTTATTACTTAGGTAACTTTCAAAATAATATTTTCATGGGGCTCTGCTATTCACCGTGATCTACAATGCCATATAAAATCAATCTACCAATAGTGATAAAATAACATGTTTTTTATTGAGCACTTATGTCATTGAATTTTACAATAATACTTTCTTAGTAGATAAAGATATAGAAGCTTAATCTTCAGTCAATTTGTTGTGGTCACACAGCTAAAAAATAGCAAAACTAGGATTGGAATCTAGGTTGGTATTATATAATTTCATTTCAATGTTAAGTATATGCCAGATTGTAATATAACTTAATGAATGGTGAAAGATACAAACATTAAAAATAAAATACAGACAGGATGTTTGAACCTATATTTTTCTCAGCCAAAATCAAGAAAAAAATATTTTCTTTACAGAGATATACTGAAACTTTTCTTGATAAAGTCGACACTCCAAAAATGCTATATTTCAACTCCTCTCTTTTCTTCACTTCTGACCACCTATCCTGTCAGTGAATTCTGTTTTCTATCCACATTCCTCTCAATTCTATATCTTTGTCTCTATACTCACCTTGCCTTCCTTAATCAGTCTCCTTAGTAAAGTGAAAGGGAAGTCGCTCAGTCATGTCCAAATCTTTGTGACCCCATGGACAGTAGCCTACCAGGCTCCGCCGTCCATGGGATTTTCTAGGCAAGAGTACTGGAGTGGGCTGCCATTTCCTTCTTCAAGGGATCTTCCCAACCCAGGGATTGAACCCAGGTCTCCTGCATTGCAGACAGACACTGTACCATCTGAGCCACTAAGAAGCCTTCCTTTATAAAAGGAAATTGCAAACCAGGAAGCAGCTAGAGAGACGTAAGTTGAATAGAAGACTTTTACTCTATACCTTGTCATCCTCACCTTCATCCCCTTATCACCATCAGATCAGAATTAGGACTCAGGCTCAGTCACGACAATACCATATTTGAAGCTTGGGTGCCACATTTCATCCAAAACTGGGTGATCAAAATAAGCCAATTATCTCTTTTGGGATCTTGGGCAGAAAGAGGATTGAGGACATACCAAAAAAGATAGATGAATACATAATAGCTATCTGAATGTGATGGCATGTCTTTAGAGCAAGGATTAATACAAGATTGCTAATAGAGAGATACAACAGGATGATTTTAAAGTTGCATGAATAGAAACAAATCTTCCGATTTCAGTGGCTATGGCTGGATACAATTTGGTTCTGGCATTTTCTGCAAGCTTCCAACTCCCTTATTACTGTATGTATCCTATGTTGTATTCACATTATTTCAGGTAAATGTCAGTGCTCTTTGAAACAAATATTAGGAAAAAGAGAAGAAAAAGGAAAAGTGAGTAGGAGGAAGAAATGAGAGAGAAGAAAATACAAAGTAGCTAGTTTGATTGAACATTTACAGTATGACTTACTGAGAGTTACCAGCTGAAAATACCTCACAAAAAATATGAATTCATTCTATTGGTATATTCAACTCACAGAAAAGGAAGCTGGGGCACAAGGAGGTTACATAACTTGATAGAGGATGTATCACTCCCAAGAGACTTTTATTAACTGGATTCTAGATAGTCGAATCCCCAGCCTATATTGCAAACCTCTGTATCATCTTTCCTCCAATAATCTAGCAGCCTCCTTTTTAATCATTTGCCTACAAAACAGGCAAAGTGAATGTTTTCAAACATCAATTGATCATCAATCAATCCTGCACACAATAGCAGAGTACAACACACCTATTTGTAATATATGGGAGCCAGAATTATTAGGGATCCATTTCACAAAGGGCAGCAGAACACTACAGAGCTTCTTACTTCCATGCAATGGTTATGCTCATGATCTAGAGTAAATTAGACCAGGTAAACATCCCAGGTGTACCACTTAAGATCTTACCAACTTGGGGTGAACAACTCTCAGCATAAATCGGGATGGGGAATACATGTAAATCCATGGCTGATTCATGTCAATTAAGACAAAAACCACTACAAAATTGTAAAGTACTTAGCATCCAACTAATAAAAATAAATGAAAAAAAAAAATCCTCATGTGTGTAAATAGGAACTTATTTCTTGCTTCATGTAATTGTTTTTAAGGCTAATGAGATAGTGAGGTAATGAAGTAATGAGATGTAATAGAAATATATCATTAAATAAAATTATATCTGCAATTCATGGGAAGGGGATTCAAAGTGTATTCACAGGAATTCTGCACCTGAGAATAGCAGTAAGTGGATATAAAGGTGAAGAGTAAGTATGCTTTAAAAAAGTCTATATTATTTTAATCTTTTGCAGTCAGAAGGTATTCATGTATTGAGTAGGTAAATAAATACTAAATCTTATATATACTAAGTAATCAGAAAATACTACAAATTGTTACTGATTCCCTGTGACTTAAAAAGCACTGATAAATTTAACTTTACACAGTTTAATGGAATCTAGACCCACTTTGAGAAAATAGACAATACACTAACAGGGTATAAAAACTGACTCGTATCTGAATTTTTGAATGTCTTCTTTGCTTATAAACAAAGTAAAATGTATTTGACTGTAGTAAGACTATCTTGATCTTTCAACACATCAGAAATCCACACAGAACATTGAAAATACATTTAGGAGATATAATTACCAATATTTCTTAACATATTAAATGAAAAAAATAAGTAGACAACATTTGTAGCAGTAAATGATAGAATATATTTTTCTAGTTTTAAATAGGACAAAGATTTAATAAAGATACTAGGAAGGTCGTAGAATAACCAAGATATCAGCATGTCAGCTTAGGGAATAAGAGGGCAGGAAAGATGCATAAGCCACATACTGAAAGTGGCCACCTGGAGACCCCACTGAAGCTGAATGCTGACCAACTCCTGAGCTTTTGTTACTAATATCCTTGAAAGTGGGATCCTGCTGCCACAGCGCTCACTAGGAAGAATGGATGTGGAGGGTAGATTCTCTGAAGCACCTGCATTTGCCTGTTCTTTCTTATAAAAGGAAGTCTTGTTCGGCATTCTCTTTATTAGAATCGAATTCACATATCTGCTCCCTCAAGAAGGCAGATTAAGTAAGAATTTTGGTTTCCACTTTGGGGCTGACAAAAATCAAAGCATTTCCAAAATATTTAAAGGGGTATTCAAAATGTGTTCAGTAACCAAAAATCACAACAGATGTCCATCAGAGACAGTACTAAAAATATGTATATTTATATGGTGAAGTCTTTATATTAGTGGATTTTAATTAAGCAGAAATAAATATAAAGAATATTACAAATGATAGTTTTTAACTGTTTAATTTCATATTTTGGTTTTATTAGTAAATGCATTTAAATGAATTTTGATAATTTGGCAGATAATGTCATGGCACTCTATGAAATTGCCAGGAGCATATCAGGTAGTTGATCCCTTTTTTCAAAGGCATCTTTGGATATTCCCCAGATCTTTACTTGAAAAATTGGTAGTTTTGTGTGCACTATAGATTATGAATGTTTGTTCAACTTAATTAAATATGGCTTGATATGAAATTGAAACTTTCTAAATACTGGAATTTTTTTAAGTTCTCAATAATTTTCTACTATGTGAAATATGTCCAAAAAATTTTCATCTAATAAACTCAATTTATTGATGCCAGAATCATCTAATATTTACATTATTTGAGAGCTCTAACTTACCTATCATCATTTTTTCTCTGGAAATTTCTAGATTCTATAATAGTCAAGAATAAGAAAGCAAAGTAATTTATAAGGCCCATGCACAAGAATGTGTCTTCTTTTGCATGTTGTCCACATATTATAACTGCATGAATATCACTCATAGTATGCTTCCCTTTATTCTTGAAACAATTTAAACGATCTTATTTTGAGGTATCCAAACCGAAGTACATTGAGTATATTAGCTTCTTTAAAATAACTGTGGTAAGCTTGATAGTAAGGATGAAGGTAGAAAATAAAACAAAAAATGCAGAGAGTAGTTTAAGATTGTGGCATAGAACTTACCTCATCCCACCTACATACCAATTCTACAGCTATGGATTGATCAACTCCCTCAGAGAAACAGCTGTGAACTAGCTAACAGCTTCTCTGCAAGAAGGGACCACATTGATATAGTAGAAGAGGCAGAGACACAGACTCCCAATAAACTTTATACCGAGTGCAGCAAGACCCTAGCAGGAGGAAGTCCACAATTACAGACCACTCTGAGTAGCTAGGAGTTCCAGCCCCACCTCAAGCAACACTAACCTGAGAACTTGCACTGGAAATATGAATTTCCAAAAGTCAGGCTTTGAACATCAATGGGTCTTACATTCCGGATACCCAAAAGCCTGTGAGGAATGGAGAGTCTGCTTTCAAGGGGCTTATGTGCAGACTCATTGACACCAAGACCCACTGCAAAAACACCAATTTGAAAAATGCCTAGACCCCAAGTGAAGGAGATTTACTAGCTCATCTTAGGAGTCATTTGAGGCTTTATCTGGGGATGGAGGCACTGATGGGAACCATTTTTGTTCTCACACTCCACCTTGGAAGAGCCAGCACTGGGGAGCACCAGATTCTACATTGTTAGTGCTAGCTGGCTTACCCTATCCACATACTCTCCCAAAGCCTCACTGAAAGCAATGATCTCACCTCTCCCATGAGCCTCTTGTGGCCCTGCTGCAGGCAGTAGGCTGCCCCAGCTCTGCTCCTCCCTGATTTCAGAGTTCTGTTGAAGTTGATGACTTTGCTCCATCCACAAGCCCTCCTATGAACCTGCTGAAGCTGGCAGGCTCGCCCCAGCTCTGTGGCCCCACATAAGTTGGCAAGCATACATGGTCCATACAGGGGACACTCCTTGAGCACTGGGCTCAGGTGGCCAAGGGAGTCTGTATTTCTGGACCCCAAGGTTTGAAATAATTGGAAAGAAAGTTCTTGGCAAGCTACCACTCCCAGGATAAAACACAGACACCCTCAAACTTTTTGTGACAAAGGCTTCTTTATTTGTCCTGGATAATCAGCCTGAAGGTCAGCTTCAGATTACAATATGCCTAGAGGCTGCAAAGAGTTCTCAGCAAATGTAGGTTGGGGATACCATCTTTACTTTCTCTTTTGGCCTTGCTACATCTCACTGGTACTTCTCAGAAAGGACATTATACACTCATCTGGAGCCCTGGTTTTTGCAACTGTATCCAAGGATACATTTTTAAATCACCTGATCCGAGGCTAGCAAAGGTAATGAAGGCAGTTCCATAAGAATGTATATATTTGCATTTAAAAGCTCCTACTTGTGGATCTGGCTTCCAGTTAGCCTAAACCTTGATATTGACAAAAATCTCTTTATCAGTAACACTGACAATGTTTGGCATGTCACCCCACTCCAGTACTCTTGCCTGGAAAATCCCGTGGATGGAGGAGCCCGGTAGGCTGCGGTCCATGGTGTCACTAAGGGTCAGACACGACTGAGCTACTTCACTTTCACTTTTCACTTTCACGCATTGGAGAGAAGGAAATGGCAACCCACTCCAGTGTTCCTGCCTGGAGAATCCCAGGGACGGGGAGCCTAGTGGGCTGCCATCTGTGGGGTCGTACAGAGTCGGACACGACTGAAGTGACTTAGCAGTAGCAGCAACAACTGGAAGCTATCAAGAATAAAGTGGACTGCTTAGACAATCAGAAAGATTCTGGAAACAAACAGAACTAAGGCAAGGTTGAAAAATAACAATGCCTACGCAAGGCTATACCTTTAAAACTATGAGAGATAGATGTTTCACCTAATACATGGAAAAAGAAACTCAGAGAACATAGAGAAACAAGAAAAACATAGAGAAACATAGACGCATAGAAACGAAGAGAAACAAGAAAATAAGGAAACAAAGGAAAATGTTACAAACAGAAGAATAAGATAAAACCCTAAGGGGGGGTGGGGGAACAAACTTAAAAATATATATTTAATTTACCTGATAAAGAGTTAAAGTAATTGTCTCTGAACATGCATAACAGTGGGTGAACACAGTGAGAAGTTCAAAAGAGACATAAAAAAATATAGGGAAGTATAAAAAAGAAGTCACAGAGCTGAAGAATATAAGAACTGAACTAAAAATACACTAGAAAAGTTCAAAAGCAGTCTTGATGAAGCAAAGAACTAATCAGCAACCTAAAAGCCAGATCAGTGGAACTCACCCAAAGAAAGCCACTAAAAAAAATAACAATAATAATAACTACAAAAATAAAAATAGCTTAAGAGATCTATGGATTAGAGGGTATCATTCAGGTTAGATGGGTCCCAGAAGGAGAAAACATTTCAAGAAATAGTGGCTGAAATCTTCCTTAACCTGGAGAAGAAAACAGACATTCAGATCCAGGCAGCACAAAAAAGTTCTAAAAAAAATGAACTCAAAAAGATCCACACCAAGCACATTGTAAGTAAACTGTCAAAAGATAAAGAAAGGAGAGAGCTTTAAAAGTAGCAAAAATAAATAAATTAATTAATTTATTAATTAATTAAAAAAACACAAAACAAACAAACAAAAAGAAACAAAAAGCTACCTTTTATATACTAGTAAATCCCAAAGTAAGTTCCTTTAAGCCTGTCAGCTGGCTTCTTAACAGAAACTTTGCAGGTCAGAAGGAAAGAGAATGATATATTCATTCAAGTGCTGAAGATGCAAAAAACAAACAAAAATATCTAACCAAGAATGCTCTATTTAGCAAAGTTAGGTTATGAGATTCATTTCTCATCTAAAGATACACACAGGCTGAAAGTGAAAGAATAGAAAAAAAAACATCCTGTGCAAATGAAAACAAAAGGAAAGCTGGTATAGCTATACTCATATCAGACAAAACAGACTTTAAAACAAAATCTATAAAAGAAAGACAACACATTATGATAAAGGGGTCAAGCTGATAGGAATGACATAAATATATAATCCAACTTGTAAATGTACAGTCACTCAACAAATAAGCACCTAAATACATAAAGCAAATATTAAAAGACCTAAAGGGAGAAATTGACAGCACCAAAATAATAGTAGGGAGCTTTAATACCTCATTAACATCAGTGGACAAACTATCCAGGCAAATTAATTTTAAAACTTGGACTTAAAAATATAGTTATTGACCTTTATATACATATAAAGGTCACATATATATGAAATGATCAATTCAATATCAGCAGAATACATATTTTCAAGTGCACATGAAATTTTGTCTAGGTTAGACCACATATTAAGCCAGGAAAAAAAAGCCTCAAGAAATTGAAATAGATTGAAATTATATCGAGCATATTTTTTCTGACCACAATACTCTAAAAGTAGAAATCAATTACAAGAAGAAAACTAAAAAAGTCAGCAATATAACATTAAACAATATAATACTGAGAGAAATCAAAGAGAAATCAAGAATTCCCAGAGACAAATTAAAGTAGAAAACAGTGCTCCAAAATTTATGAAATGTAGGAAAATCAGTTCTAAGAGAGAAATTCATAGTAATATAGGCCTACCTCAAGAAATAAGAACAATTGGAAATCAACAATCCATTCTTAAAAGTAAAGGAATTGAGAAAAACACAAAAAACAAATCCAAAGTTATTAGAAGTAAAGAAATAATAAATACCAGAGCAGAAATAAATAACATAGACACTACAAATAAAACAATAGAAATTAAACTAAAGACTGTTTTTTTCTTTTTTGGGGAGGGGGGAGATAAAATCCACAAACATTTTCACCTAAGGAAAACAAAAAGAAAAAAATCTCAAATAAATAAAATAAGAAATGAAAAAAAAAAAAATTAACAATTCATATAGAAACACAAAAGACCCAGAATAGCCAAAGTAGTCTTGAGAAAGAAGAATGGAGCTGGAGGAATCCACCTTCCTTACTCCTTCCTTACTTCCTTACAAAGCTACAGTCATCAAGACAATATGACACTGGCACAAAAACAGAAATATTGACCAATGGAACAAGACAGAAAGCCCAGAAATAAACTCATGCACCTGTGGGTACCTTACTTTTGACAAAAGGAGGCAAGAATATACAGTGGGGCAAAGACAACCTCTTCAGTAAGTGGTGCTGGGAAAACTGGATAGCTACATGCAAAAGGATGAAATTAGAACACTTCCTAACACCATATACACAGGTAAACTCAAAATGGATTAAAGACCTAAATGTAAGACTAGAAACTATAAAACTCTTAGAGGAAAACTTAGGGAGAAAACTTGATGACATGATCAAAGCAAGATCCTCTATGACCCACCTCCTAGAGTAATGGAAATAAAAACAAAAGTAAACAAGTAGGATCTGCTTAAACTTAAAAATCTTTTACACAGCAAAGGAAACTATAAGAAAGGTGAAAAGACAACCCTCAGAATGGGAGAAAATCATAGTAAATGAAACAGTTGACAAAGGATTAATTTCCAAGATATACAAACAGCTTAATTCAATACCAGAAGAAAAAAAAAAAAAACACCTAATCAAAAAGTGGGGAAAAGACCTAAACATACATTTCTCCAAAGAAGACATACAGATGACTAACAAACACATGAAAAGATGCTCAATATCACTCATTATTAGAGAAATGCAAATCAAAACTGCAATGAGGCATCACCTCACACCGGTCAGAATGGCTATCATCAAAACATCTACAAATAATAAATGCTGGAGAGGGTGTGGAGAAAAGGGAACCTGCTTGCACTGTTTGTGGGAATGAAAATTGGTACAGCCACTATAGAAGATGGAATGAAGATGCCTTTAAAAACTAGGAATAAAACCACCATATGAACCAGTAATCCCATTCCTAAGCATATAACCCTGAGGAAGCGAAAACTGAAAAAAGACACTTGTACCCAATATTAATTGCAGCACTATTTATGATAGCTAGAATATGTAAGCAACCTAAATGTCCATTGACAGATGAATGGATAAATAAGTAGTGGTACATATATACAATGGAATATTACTCAGCCATAGAAAGGAACACGCTTGAATCAGTTCTGATGAGGTGGAAGAACATAGAGCCTATTTTACAGAGGAAGTAAGTCCAAAAGAGAAAGATAAATATTATATATAATGCATACATACAGAATCTAGAAATATGGTACCAAAGAATTTATTTGCAGGGCAGCAATGAAGAACAGACATAGAGAACGGACTTACGGACATGGGGAGAGCGGAGGAGAGGGTGTGATGTGTGGAGTAACATGGAAACTTACATTCAGTTCAGTTCAGTAACTCAGTCATGTCTCACTCTTGGCGATCCAATGGACTGCTGCACGCCAGGCTTCCCTGTGCATCGCCAACTCCTGGAGCTTGCTCAAACTCATGTCCATCAAGTCAGTGATGCCATCCAACCATCTCATCCTCTGCTGCCCCCTTTTCCTTCTACCTTCGATCTTTCCTAGCATCAGGGTATTTTCCAGAGTCAGTTTTTTGCATCAGGTGGCCAAAGTATTGGAGTTTCAGCTTCAGCATCAGTCCTTCCAATGAATATTCAGGACTGATTTCCTTTAGAATTGACTGGTTTGATCTTCTTGTAGACCAAGGAACTCTCGAGTCTTCTCCAACACCAGAGTTGAAAAGCATCAATTCTTCAGCGCTCATTGTTCTTTATAGTCCAGCTCTCACATCCATACATGACTACTGGAAAAAAACATAGCTTTAACTAGATGGACCTTTGTTGGCAAAGTTATGTCTCTGCTATTTAATATGCTGTCTAGGTTGGTCACAGCTTTTCTTCCAAGGAGCAAGCATCTTTTAATTTCATGGCTGCAATCACCATCTGCAGTGATTTTGGAGCACAAGAAAATAAAGTCTATCACTGTTTCCATTGTTTCCCCATCTATTTATCATGAAGTAATGGGCCTAGATGCCAAGATCTTAGTTTTTTGAATGTTGAGTTTTAAGCCAGTTTTTCCACCCTCCTCTTTCACTTCCATCAAGAGTCTTTAAGTTCCTCTTAACTTTCTACCATAAGGGTGGTGTCATCTGGATATCTGAGGTTATTGATATTTCTCCCAGCAATCTTGATTTCAGTTTGTGCTTCATCCAGCTTGGCATTTCATGTGATGTACTCTGCATATAAGTTAAATAAGCAGGGTGACAATATACAGCCTTGACATATTCCTTTCCAAATTTGGGACCAGTCTGTCGTTGCGTGTCTGTTACTAACTGTTGATTCTCAACCTGCATACAGATTTCTCAGGAGGCAGTTAAGGCGGTCTGGTATTCCCATCTCTCGAAGAATTTTCCACAGTTTGCTGTGATCCAAACAGTCAAAGGCTTTGGCATATTGAGGAAAGCATTAGATGTTTTTCTGGAATTCTCTTGCTTTTTCTATGATCCAACGGATGTTGGCAATTTGATCTCTGGTTCCTCTGCCTTTTCTAAATCCTACCTGAACATCTGGAAGTTCACAGTTCACATACTATTGAAGCCTGGCTTGTAGAATTGTGAGCGTTCCTTTGCTAGTGTGAGATCAGTGCACTTTTGCGGTAGTTTGAACATTTTTTGGCATTGCCCTTCTTTGGAATTGTAATGAAACCTGATCTTTTCCAGTCCTGTGGCCATTGCTGAGTTTTCCAAATTCGCTGGCATATAGAGTACAGCATTTTCACAGCATCATCTTTTAGGATTTGAAATAGCTCCACTGAAATTCTATCACCTCTTCTAGCTTTGTTTGTAGTGAGCTTCGTAAGGCCCATTTAACTTCACTTCCCAGGATGTCTGGCTCTAGGTGAATGATCACACCATTGTGGTTATCTGGGTCATTAAGATCATTTTTTATAGTTTTTCTGTTTATTCTTGCCACCTCTTCTTAATGTCTTCTGCTTCTGTTAGGTCCCTACCGTTTCTGTCCTTTATTGAGCCCATGTTTGCATGAAATGTTCCCTTGGTATCTCTAATTTTCTTAAAGAGATCTCTAGTCTTTCCCATTCTATTATTCCTCTATTTCTTTGCATTGATCACTGGGGAATGCTTTCTTATCTCTCTCAAGCTCTTCTTTGGAACTCTGCATTCAAATGTCTATCTTTCCTTTTCTCCTTTGCCTTTCACATCTCTTCTTTTCTTAGCTATTTGTAAGGCCTCCTCAGACAACCATTTGGCCTGTTTGCATTTCTTTTTCTTGGTGATGGTCTTGATCACTGTGTCCTGTACAATGTTAGGAACCTCCATCCATAGTTCTTCAGGCACTTTATCAGTTCTAATCCTTTGAATCTATTTGTCACTTCCACTGTATAATCATAAGGTCTTTGATCTAGGTCATACCTGGATTACCATATGTAAAATAGATTGCCAATTGGAATTTGCTGTATGTTGCAGGAAACTCAAACAGGGGCTCCGTATCAATCTAGCATGGTGGGATGGGGAGTGAGACAGGAGGGAGGTTCATGAGGGAGGAGATATATGTATACCTATGGCTGATTCATGTTGAGGTCTGATAGAAAACAACAAAATTATGTAAAACAATTATCCTTCAATTAAAAAATAAATTTAAAAAATGAAAAGAGAGATTATTACAACTGATACCAGAGAAATGCATAGGATCATAAAATACTACTATATATAATTATACACTAACAAATTGACAACCTAAAAGAAATGGATAAATTCTTTGAAAAAATAGAACAAATTATTATAAAATCTCTTTGGATCATACAGACCTTGAATAGTGTAATCACTCTCAAGATAGCAAAACAAAGCTGGAGGCATCATGCTTCCTGGTTACAGACAATACTACACACCTATAGTAATAAAAAGAATAAGGTCTTCCATGGAAACAGATACATATATCAATGGAAAAGAATAAAGAACCCTGAAATAAACTCACAGATAATAACATTAATAATAAAGGAGCCAAGAATATGCAATGGGGAAGAATAGTCCCTTAAATAAATTGTGTTGGGAAGATCAGACAGCCATATACAAAAGATTGAAATTGGACCACTATCTTACACCATACATAAAAATAGACAAAATGGATTTAAGACTTGTATGTGATGCCTGAAACCATAAAATCTTCTAGAAGAAAACATAGGTGTAAGCTCCTTAAGTTTGAGCAAACTCCTGGAGATAGTGAATGAAAGGGAAGCCTGGCCTGCTGCAGTCCATGGAGTCACAGACACAACCAAGTGACTGAACAACAGCAAAACTCCTTGATGTCACACTTTGTGTGGACTTTTGGGCTCTTAGCCAAAATCAAAGGCAACCAAAGCAAAAACAAGCAAGTAGAGTGCATTAAATAAAATGCTTCTGGACAGCAAAGGATACCATCTGCAAAAAAAACAAAAAACAAAAAAAACCTACTGAATGGCAGAAAATATTTGCAAACCACGTGCTTGGTAAGGAGTTAATATCCAAAACATATCAATCCCTCAAACACCTCAGTAGCAAAACAGCCAACAATCCAAACCAAAGCATAGGTAGAGAATCCAAATAGATATTTTTCCTAAGAAGACATTCAGACTGACAACAGCCACATAAAAAGATGTTCAACATCGCTATCAGAGAAATGCAAATCAAAACCACAGTAAGACATCACCTCACACCTGTTAGAATGACAGTTACCAAAGCTACATGAAACAATAAGTACTAGAGAGGATGTGGAGGAAAGGGAAACCTTGTACACTGTTGGTAGAAATGTCAATTGGTGCAGCCACTGTGGAAAACAGTATGGAGATTACTCATGAAATTAAAAATAAAACTACCATATAACCCAGGTATTCCACTTCTGTGTACTTAACCTAAGAAAATGAACACAGTAATTCAAAAAGATATATGTGTTTCTATGTTTCATACACCATTATTTACTATAATTAAGATATGGAAACTTACTGCCTATCCGTGGGTGACCGGATAATGATGTGATGCATATATATTTGTGTGTGTGTGCTCAGTTGCTCAGTTATGTCCAACTATTTGTGACTCGATGGACTGTAGCCCTACAGGCTCTTTTCTCCATAGGATCTTTTAGGCAAGAATACACGAATGAGTTGCCATTTCCTCCCCTAGGCAATCTTCCTGACCCAGGGATTGAATGCATATCTCCTGTCTCCTGCGTTGCAGGCAGATTCTTTACCTGCTGAGTGCTTCCCTCCAATGGCTCAGCAGTTTAAAAGTCCACCTGAGAAGCGGGGGACATGAGTTCAATCCCTGGGTCAGTATGATCCACTGGAGGAGGGTATGGCAACCAACTCCAGTATTCTTGCCAGAAAATCCCATGGTCAGAGGAGCCTGGTGGGCTGTGGTCCATGGGGTCACAAAGAGTTGGATGCAACCGAGGAGAGCTCTCTTTCTCTTTCTCTCCATCTCACATACACAAATAGACACACAACGAATACTACTCAGTCAAATAAAAAGAAGGAAATGTCATTTTCTATAGTAGATCAAAGGGTCTTATGCTAAATGAAATAAACCAGACAATTTCACTTATATATGGAGTATAAAAAGCAAAGCAAACATACAACACAGAACGTGTATATGCAGAGGACAGATGGGCAGTTATCAGATTGGAAAGGGTAAAAGAGTTGGGGAAATGAGTGAAGGGGGTCACTTGTATGATGATGGATGGTAACTAGACTTATTATGGTAATTGCTTTGTAATGTGTACAAAGACTGATTGCTTTCTGGTTTACATGTGAAACAAATAAAATATTATATACCATTTTACCTCAATTAAAAAATAAACACAATAACCCATAACACAAACCTGAGATGATTTTGTTTAAGGCCTTGCCTCTTAAAAAATTTTGAATGGCCCTGAGATTATGGAACAAAGTGTCTTAGCATCTTGGCGAATTATTATTCTCCATATAACCTGAGGAAATTTCCCAGATATAAGCAAAGTTAGAAAAATTTTATCAAAATAAAAAATTACAAAATTGGAGGCATTTCTCTTTTGAAGCATCCAAAGACATTAAACAGGAATATTAGTAAAATGTAACAAATATGAGTGAATATCTTGCACCTGTGATTTAGGGATTCTTTATGAAGTAGCAAAGAATAAGTGGATAGGTGATGGCGCTCTTAAGCGAGAGTAAAAAATATCTAAAATTTATGCACAAAAAAAAAAAAAATTTATGCACAAATACATCACTAAGGAAAAGGATTGGCCCAACTCATTTCTGCAGACATCCCATAACATACAATTTTCACTTCTTTCCATCATCTAAGATGATGGTCACTTCATGCTTATTTTCAATAGACAACATGGAAGGAAGAAATTAATTTACTGCAGTTGTTCAGGTTTTGTCTCACAACTGGGATTGTACCCTATTGAATTTAGATTCTGAATCTCAGTGTATAAAAAGTGATGAAATCTGTATAAACAGTGATGAAATATATTCGTTCATTCCAGGAAATAGACCATTTATTTATTTTATAATATGTGTTGTTCTAATACATTATGAAGTATTTGAAGCTAAAACTGCCTTTACCCACTTTAACACTTCATAAGCTACAGGCTGTTGCAACTTTATTAGCTAGTATATAGAGATTGAAAGAAAAGTGAAAGTGAAGTCGTTCAGTCATGTCCCACTCTTTGCGACACCATGGACTGTAGCTCGCCAGGCTCTTCCATCCATGGGATTTTCCAGGCAAGAGTACTGGAGTGGGTTGCCATTTGATTAGTTGTTGGTAATTATAGAAATTCTTAGAGCCAGAATTTTACGATTTCAGTTGATGCAATTTCACCAACACAGTGGTATAGAACGTGCTTACCAAGCTTAAACAAGTGATTTGGATAGTTTTAAATAATCCATAAATGCCTTTGAGACAGTAGAATGGACATGGTAGTGTAATAATTCTATTCAATTGTAATATCTGATTTCATTAAGCGCCTCAGACTTCACAAGGTCTAGACTATATCACATGAGATACACAAATTATGCACAACCTCTGTTTATGTACTCACATTGATGTCTTCCAGATCTAAGTTGTTCAGAATAATATTGTTCCTCTTCCAAATGATGGGGGGTCTCAGTGCTCCCTGAATGGCGCAGCTCAGAACGGTACTCTGCCCCACCGTTGCCGCTGTGACACTTAGTTTCTGATCTTCAGGCAGACTCAACTGGATAACCTCTGAAAATATAAAGTGTCAGCAGTGTTGAGGAGCATGTAGTTTTGTAAAGTTAATTAGTATAAAGTCTCTAAATACAACTAATTAAAGCTTTTAAACTGTATAAAATGGAGAAAAGCTTGTGATGAAATGAGAAAAAGAGTAAATTGTTTCCAATAAAAGGTCAGAATGACATTTCAGTTTCATTGATTGACAGGCATCCTCATGAGGCACAGAACTATTAAACATAAAATGAATATCAGAAGTGGAGTTATAATAAGCCTGGCAGATTGCACCCAGAAGAGAGATAAATTATTTAACTGCCAAATCGACATGCAGTGTGTCACCAGCATTGAAATAAAAATGATGTTGTTTATTCACTGATAGATTTATATTGTGGGTGAGGTGAGATCATTGCTGGCTGGCTTCAGAGCCATTGCTAGCATAGCTGAATGGGTAAAATGCACCATTATGCTGGGAAACATAAATTGACTCTAAAGGAGTAAGATTTATTTGGGAAGTTGAAGGAGGAAAAACTGAAGTTCACCACCCAAACAACAATTTCCTAAAATTCTGTTAGCTGCCTCTATCACACAGTGTGAGTACAGTAAAGCCATTCCCTTATTCATAAAATTTACATATATTTAAATAACCATTGAACACATTTCTAATTATAATGCTATAGCAGGAAATAGAATTTTACTCTGGATCTGCTTTCCTGTCCTGATTCCGGGCAATCTTTGCCAATGTTGGGAATGAACTGTGTCATTTCCAGCATCACCTATTATCAGGAAAGATGCCTGGGATAATCCCACCTGTCTTCATCCATATAACAATTGCCCTTTAGTTTTCAAATGACATTCACGGGCACGCTATCCTTTCTATGCTATGATGGAGTCTTGCATTTTGATTCTGCCCAGTCTCTTTCAGGAGACAAAGAGCAAAATCACTATTCTCACTGAAATTTCTGTGCAAGTGGAGAGACTATAATTGTCTTTTGTTCCTTTGTTTCTGTTGATGATATTTTTTTTATGATGGGGGAGTTGACCATCAAAAGTGGTGGCTTTTAATTTGCAATCAATATTATCAGGTACAATCAGTGCTGTCTCCTCCCTTTCTTTTCTCCACTTGAACTTTTTCTTTCTTTCTGAATCCTGTCTTCCTCTTAAGGAGGAAGGTAAATGCTAATCAAATGATTTTTATAGAAAGAGCCTGCTTGCCAATGCAGGAGACACAAGAGATGTGGGTTTTATCCTCGGGTCAGGAAGATTCCCTGGAGGAGGAAATGGCAACCCATTCCAGTACTCTTGCCTGGGGAATCCTATGGACAGAGAAGCCTCGAGGGCTACAGCCCATGGGGTCACAAAGAGTCAGACAGGACAGAAGCGACTTAGCACACAGCGCATTCAACAAACAGTTCTTTGAATTTTTGGAACTATTAAAAATTGTAACATCAAAAATAGCATATATCTTTGTCGCAGAAGGCCAGAATTGAACATATTATCCCCTACATACACTTGTTAAGTGTTGTTATATAGGATCTTATCTTTAAACCTAAAAGTCATAGTTATTTAAGTCCTCATTATTTTGTGTTGTCAAAGAATGGGGTAGGCAATCTATGGAAATTGAAAAACCCTATGAGAAGAGACTCAGTCAAATTTATTCTTTTGTACATCACTGAAACAAATGGGGAACAAGTGTCTTGGCCAGTCATTTGTATTGACAATTTAATGTTTCTTAATGACATTTATCCATATTCACATTTTATTTCAATGTTCCCTGAGTAATAAGACCATAGGGAATATGTTCAATCATCTTTTCTCTAATATTCACTCTGTTGTACTTCTCTATAGATACATAATTATATAAAATCTCTAAAAGAAAATATATTTCACTAATTAGACACATGACATTTTTTATATTTGCAGACAGGGTATCTTTATGTCTTTTTATTTATATTACAAACTTAAAGGGAAGACAGAAAACTATAAAAGTAATAACATAATGTAGGGTAACACATAAGAATTATTAATAATTTTCATTAGCATTCCTGAATTTCAGTTTCTGGTTCCTCATAAAATCAAGTACAAGCTAGTGAGACATCTGATTCTAAAAACAGCATGTTAACATTGGTTATTCTGACATTTAATAATAGAGTTGGTACTGAGTCACCTTGAAATATCTTCACTAAACTTTTGCATCTGGTATTAGGTCTTAGGCCATTCAAATAGTTGTGCTTTTGGTAGTTATATATTACAATGCTAATTAGATGACATGAATATCTTAAAATAAATGCTGAGATTTGGCATAACATTATGTAGGACATCCTTTTAAAATGTAATTTTTTGAGAGGTTGCCTAATTAGAATTAAGAATTACTATCCACCCAGGGAATATTAACATGAACAGCAAAAAACTTTTATGTTAATTTGGAGATCATGTTTTTAAATGATTTTGAAAATTATCTCAGTAATATATGCTATTAACTAATATGCATTTTAAAAAGTCTTTAGACCTTTTTTGCTACAGGTTTCATGCTACACATTTCACCTTTTCCTTAATAATTATATTGAGCTACATTCACAAATATAATTATGTTTACAAGTTATTCTTCAAAATCAAGTGGTGCTTTCCTTAAGAAAATTTAGCTGCTAGATTTCTTTTATTTACAAAATTGACATGCTCATTATTAATCATCTTTCTCTTAGCTATTACCAGACTAAGATTTAGTCTCAAAAAATCACAAATGTTAAATATTGTTATTCTTGTATTCTAATGTCTTTCTACATGCTTTTATGGTAAGTAAAATGTTTATAAAATATGTCACATTCATATATTTCATAGAGAAATGATGCTTATACCTAGAAATACACTAACAACCTGAAACAATAGTTATGAAACCAGTTATGTGAGCCAATTTAAAGAGGTGAGATTGATTGTATCTGAGTGTTTGTGTGTATGTTAGTGATCAGAGTTGTTAGTTTAGAAATTAGAATTTCAAAGAAAAAGTGTTGAAAATTTAATTCTATATCAGTTGTAATTAATATACAACTTTGTAGATATGCATCAATGATAACATTTTTTTTTGCATTCTGTCCACAAATATCTTATGCTATTATGTACAGGCAGGTAACTGTTATGTGCAGTGGATAGCATCTTTAGCTCCAATGATAACGTACACTTGAAGGTCTTGTTTAAAATCATGCATCACATGACAAGAAGTCATTCAATGTCCTGACCAAAGGTAAAAGCACATAGGTTAGATATAATAGATATTACTGAGCTTTTTGAAACATGTCAGTACTTTTTTTTGACGCTTCAGCTTGGCCTCTTATTGGAAACTGTCTCAAGAATTCAAACAAGAAACCAGAGCTCTAGTTGTGGTGTTTCCTCTGATCTTGTATTTTGAAGACTATCGATGCCATTTCCAGATCAGCTTCTTTTGTTTTCTTACTTGGAAAGGTTAACAGCCAATAAAATAGTTTTTCTATGGATCTCTTTTTATACTTTCACAATTTGACTTAGAGGAGTATAAAGTGTTTGTTTTCAAAGGAATGAAAAATTGAATTCTCCTCTAGCAGAACCTGAAGTTGGACAGACAAGAGTAGTTGAATACAACTTTAATCACTTTATTCCAATAGCAACTAGTTGATAGGAATAGCAGTAAGAACTATGGTAAAAATATTATGTAAACTTAAAGTAGTACAGAAAGGGAAGAAAATATTTTGAATATTTGTGAAACACGTTTATAAAAGAAATCATTTTAGTAACTGAAAATCAATTCCGTGTATCATAATTTATCATAAACAGAATCCTGTTCTTCTTAACACCTACATCTTTTCAAGTTCCTAAGTATACACTTATGTTGAATATCTTATTTACTTTATTTAAATATTAGTCTCATAGTTTGTTGAGCTGATCATGCTTATAATTTCTACTGTAGGAATGATACCTAGAAGATATTTTATCAGTGATATTTTCAAATAACATGTATTTTCCCTTCTCTATTCCACTAACAGGAATTATTAATTAATTAAAAGCAGATAATAATTAAAATTAAAAAAATCACAATAAAAGGCATTTAGAAAGTATAGAAGGAATGAATTAATTATTTTCATAGTAAGAAAAACATAGTCAGTGACAAGCTCTTTAACTGGGAAATTATTGTGGCATTGTCTATTAGGAAATAAGTGATTTCCAAATAAATGTTAAGTCTGATCTAAGTTAGACATGCCAATATATACATTAACTTACTATGATAAAATGTCTAGCGTTTTTTTGCTAATTGATTACCTATAAGCTATTATATACTTATATCACAAAGTGTATTATAAAAACAAAACAAAATGAATTTAAGAAAAGAACTAGAAAATTCTTCAACAGCAATGTATTAGAAAATTTGGACAAACTCTTCCACTAAAGAAATAAAACAGCAACAAACAAATAAATAACCCTGAATTATACACACATCATATGTTTTAAAGAATATATGAGATAATTTTTTTTCTCATTCTTATCTAGGAAAGAAATAAGACATTGAGAAATTTCTCAGCTTATGTCCTGAATGGTGTCACATTGCTTTGGGAATTTTTCCACCATAAGAAGATGACAGAGCAGCCTAAATGCCCTATGTGGTTTCTCATAGCTAGAGTCATGGAATAGATCGGATAGGTACCACCTCCCTCAGTGACAGGAGTTTAAAGTGCCTCACTCTACTAACGAATGTATGAATTGCAGGCTACTTTTGTCTAGGTGTCTCATAAAACAGTCTTCCTCTCCATATTAAGATAACATCATTCTAGTTTACCTAACTATTGTTACAAAATTTTTAAATAAAATATCCAGTAAACAATGAAGGATCATATGGCACACACAGTAAAAGACTACAGCATTATGAAAATAATTATGAAAATGAACAGCAAGATCAAACCAGTCAATCCTAAAGGAAATCAATCCTGAATATTCATTGGAAGGATTGATGCTGAAACTCCAGTACTTTGGCCACCTGATGTGAAGAGCTGACTCATTGGAAAAGACCCTGATGTTGGGAAAGATTGAGGGAAAGAGGAGAAGGGGATGACAGAGGATGAGATGGTTGGATGGCATCACTGACTCAATGGACATGAGTCAGAACAAACTCTGGGAGATAGTGAAGAACAGGGAAGCCTGGCAAGCTGCAGTTAGTGGGGTCACAAAGAGTCAGACATGACTTAGTAACTGAACAATAAGTTAGGAGAATAAGGAGAAATAAAATAACAACAGTAACAAACACATCAAGTTTGTAAAAATCAGCTTAGAAATTCTAAAAAAGAACTTAAATTTATAATCTACAAACATTATAAGTTGATTAAACAGCCAAATACAAATTATATAAGTAGAAAATATTGCATTGGTCACAAAGGAATTGAATTCCAAGGAATTGAATACTTTTTTCTGAGAGAATTTTGTAAAGACCAAAATAAATGGAAATCCAAAGGTGCAAAGTCTTGTGAATATGGTGGATGAATCAGAACTTCCCAGAGAAGCTGTAACAGATTTTGCCTGGTCAACAAAGAACTATGTGGTCTTGCATTATCCTGATGGAAGATTATGTGTTTTCTGTTGACTATTTATATTTTTCATTGAGTGCTGCTTTTAGTTGGTCTAACTCAGAATAGTACTTGTTGGGACTAATCAATTGGTTTTTCAGAAGGAGATTATAATAGAGGACTCCGTTTTAATCCCACCATATATATAGCATCGGTTTATTTGAGTGAAGCTGGCCTTTGGTGTACTTGTTGGTGGTTCATTTTACTTGCTTGAAATGATAACTTCCATTTCACATTATGATACTGTATCCATTTTTCATCACCCATTATAATTTGTTTTAAAGACAGGAGGTTTTCTTTACATTTAAGTAGAGAATCACCTGCAGAAATATGATCAAGAAGGCTTTTTTGCTTAACATATGTGGAACCTAAACATCAAAATGATAAACATAACCAAGCTGGTACAAATTATCTTCAGCACTTGATGTAGATATTTTGAGTATATCAGCTATCTCCCACATGGTGTAATGTTTGTTCTCAATTAATGTCTTGATTTGATCACTATAAACTTCTTCTGACCTACCCAACCTTGGAGCATCCTCCAGCGATAAATCTCCAGAATGAAACTTCTCAAACCACTTTTGACAAATCAAATCAGTCACAGCACCTTCTCATACACTGCATAATTTTTCTTTTAGCATTTCAATTGCATTTTTACCTTTCTTGAAATAATAAAGCATAATATGCTGATAATGTTGGATTTTTTTCTTTCATCTTCAATATTAAAATGGCTAAACAAAAATTTACCAGTTTTGATAAACTTTAATGTACAGTTACAGACTTTATTTTGGGGGGCTCCAAAATCACTGCAGATGGTGACTGCAGCCATGAAATTAAAAGGCTCTTGCTCCATGAGAAAAAAGTTATGACCAACCTAGATAGCATATTAAAAAGCAGAGACATTACTTTGCAACAAATGTGCATCTAGTCAAACGTATGGTTTTTCCAGTAGTTATGTATGGATGTGAGAGTTGGATTATAAAGAAAGCTGAGCACCAAAGAAATGATGCTTTTGAACTGTGGTGTTGGAGAAGACTCTTGAGAGTCCCTTGGACTGCAAGGAGATCCAACCAGTCCATCCTAAAGGATCAGTCCTGAATATTCACTGAAAGGACTGATGCTGAAGGTGAAACTCCAATACTTTGGCCACCTGATGTGAAGAACTGACTCTTTAGAAAGGACCGTGATAATGGGAAATACTGAAGGTGGGAGGAGAGGGGACGACAGAGGATGAGATGGTTGGATGACATCACTGATTCAATGGACATGAGTTTGAGTAAACTCTGGATGGACAGGGAGGACTGACGTGCTGCAGTCCATGGGGTTGCAAAGAGTCAGACACAACTGAGCAACTTAACTGAACTGAATGTACATTTATATGACAATTGTCACAAAACAGTCAAACAAATTTGCTTTGAATGAAGTTAAAAAGGCAACAAAGTGCTACTAGAGCAGGCTTATGGAGAAAAACAAAATGAAGTTTTTGGCCAACCCCATAAAAAAACCCTGAAATTAAGAATTAAATTGATGTCATTAAAATAGATGATACCCATAATAAAAAATAAGGCATAAACTGAGAAAGAGCCTAAAAGAAACATTATAGAATTAAAAGCAGAAAATAAAAATTTGAGATTAACACAAAAAGGTTTCTGTGAAACCCAGAAGGAAGAAACAAAGATAATTGGGCAGAAGCAGTATTTGAAGAAATAGTAGCTAAGAGATTTCTCTAAATATTGAGACAAATCTATAGGTTTGTGATCATCAAATGTCAAGCAAAGCAAATGGAACACTAGAATAATCCACAGATAGACAGTAGTGAAATTGAAGAAAATAAAAGACAAATCTAAAAATTAAGTAGATGAAAAATTACAGATTGATTTGCAGTAAGGAGAATTAGGTAACTGATACCATGAGTGCAAATAGGAACAATAAGCTACTAGGATTATATTTTATAAGTGATGAAACAAAGTAAAATCAATCTTAGAATTTTATACACATACATAAAATTAAAAGAAATATACTTTCAAAAAATAGTAAGAAAATACATGTCTAATAACTTGTCTTAAGGTCAGTTCTGAAGGCATTTCTTCAGGCAAAGGAAAATGATTTTAGATGGAAGCTTAAAGATACAAAGAGGAAAAGAGCAAAAAGAAGGTGCTTAAATATGTATTAGATTTTAAAACTTTGATACTTCAAGAGTGTGTGATAATATAATTATACACATTTATAATAACAATAAACATATTTATAATAATATATAATGGAAATAAAATATCTTCATAATCTTATGGTAGAGAATTATTCTAAAACAAGGAACAAAAGTTACCTTTACAAAAATGATTTATATGTTTGATACATCATTATTTAGATCACTTGCTTCTCAAAAGATACTATTCAGTTCAGTTCAGTTCAGTCGTGTCCGACTCTTTGCGACCCCATGAACTGCAGCACACCAGGCCTCCCTGTCCATCACAACTTCCGGAGTTTACTCAAACTCATGTCTATTGAGTCGGTGATGCCATCCAACAATCTCATCCTCTGTTGTCCCATTCTCCTTCTGCCTTCAATCTTTCCCAGCATCAGGGTCTCTTCTAATGAGTCAGTTATTCGCATCAGGTGGCCAAGAATTGGAATTTCAGCTTCAGTCCTTCCAACAAATATTCAGGGCTGATTTCCTTTAGGATGGACTGGTTGGATCTCCTTGCAGTCCAAGGGGCTCTCAATAGTCTTCTCCAACACCACAGTTCAAAAACATCAATTCTTCGGCACTAAGCTTTCTTTATAGTCCAACACTCACATCCATACGTGACCACTGGAAAAGCCATAGCTATGACTAGACAGACCTTCGTTGACAAAGTAATGTCTCCGCTTTTTAGTATGCTCTCTAGTTTGGTCATAGCTTTTCTTCCAAGGAGCAAGCGTCTTTTGATTTCCTGACTCCAGACACCATCTGCAGTGGTTTTGGAGCCCAAGAAAATAAAGTCTGTCACTATTTTCAGTGCCATGATCTTAGTTTTCTGAATGTTGAGCTTTAAGCCAACTTTTTCACTCTCCTCTTTCACTTTCACCAAGAGGCTCTTTAGTTCTTCTCTTTCTGCCATAAGGGTGGCGTCATCTGCATATCTGAGGTTATTAATATTTCTCCCGGCAATCTTGATTCCAGCTTGTGCTTCACCCAGCCCAGCCTTTCTCATGATGTACTCTGCATATAAGTTAAATAAGCAGGGTGACACTATACAGCCTTGACGTACTCCTTTCCCGATTTGGAGTCAGTCTGTTGTTCCATTTCCAGTTCTAACTGTTGCTTCCTGACCCTCACACAGATTTCTAAAGATAGTCTTAAGGGACCAAAATTGCAAGTCAGAAAGCAGGAAAAGATACTTTCCATCCAGAAGCTAGCAAAGTTATACAAAGAATTAATAGACTCTGAATATTGATAAGAAAAAGCTCCAAAGAACTACCAACAAGAGACTCAAAGAAATGCTTTATGAATGAGTTAATCCATGGCTAAGAAAAATCTGAAAAAGTGTTCAAAATATACAAATAATTAGTGAGATACAAATTTAAGCCAAATCTTTCAGGTTGGCATGGATCACTAAGTCTAATGTCAAGAAGAATTTGAAACAACATGAATTGTTACATAACTTGAAGAATAATTTCACATACAAACTTTCTTTCTGCATTGGTAAATGAAGCTCAGCTAGAGAGACTTTCCCTGCCAACTCATGTTTCCGAGGACTCAGTTATCTATATGCCTTGTGGAAGCCTATAGTATGACACAGATATGGCAGAATATTCAAGTGCTATAAAGGCAATGCAGAGGAAGCAATAGAATGTATTCAAGATATCTATAATATACTGAACAGAGGGAAAAAGAAGAGAGATCTAAATGTGGAAAAATGAATCTGATAAGGAATAGGAAAAATAAATCCCAAGTTTATCCTCAGGAAAATAAGCCACTAGTGAAGAAATTTCTGAGAATTTAAGAGAGAATAGAATTATTTCTTCCACAAGTTCTGAAAGAAAGAAGCACTTATAATCACAAGCATAAATAAAAGTATTTTGTGGTTAAAACCAGAGTTCATTTTTCTCTGTTTCATTGGTGGGATTTAAAAGCTATGGGGAAATATTTTATAAAAGACTTTTCCATAAAATATTTTTCTATAAAACAATGAAGCAAAAAAGGTTCTTGTTTAAAATTAGAATTTCATTTTTATTCACTTTATAACTAGTAATAAGGAAAATATATTATTATAGACATGACTGTATTTTGATAATACTTCAAGCAGTTTTACATGTTCACAATAGGCAGTCTCATTTTCCTTTTTATTTATTCATGATTTTGATATTCCTTCTGCGGTCTTACAAATATAATACAATTACCATTCAACTTTTCTGTTCCATTCTATTTAATTTATTTCTTTCAAATAAATTATATATAGTTCAATTTTAAACTGAAGAATAAGACCATTCATTCAATGATATATATGACATTAACGGCTTGAAAAATAATTCTTTATGAAGAATAGTTTTTGTTTGAAACCTAATCTAACAAAAATTGTATCCAACAGAGAATTTGGTTAGCCACCCAAAGTAGTCAAGTTAATTTCAACTTTATGATTTGGCAAAATTGGAGTGCATACAACTGGACAATTTTATCATGATAAGTATATAGTCTGGGTTAATAGGGTACTGATATTTCAAGGTATATTATACCAAGTTCAGTGTTTCCTAACAAGTGAGTCATTCCTTGTAGGACTAGAATAAAAGGAAATAATTGTCAACAAGGCTTCCCTGCTAGCTTAGTTGGTAAAGAATCTGCCTGCAATGCAGGAGACCTGGGTTCAATTCCTGGGTCAGGAAGATCTGCTGAAGAAGGGATAGGCTACGCACTCCTGTATTCTTGGGCTTCCCTTGTGGCTCAGCTGGAAAGGCTACCCACTCCAGTATTCTGGTCTACAGAATTCCATGGACTGCATAGCCCATGGAGTTGCAAAGAGATGGACACGACTGAGCAACTTTCACTCACTCATTACCTCACATTTGCCAAGACATTGTTCTAAGTAGTTGATTTATTTAATCTTCACATCTGTGAGTAGACGTTTAATGATCCTAACATTTTTTTTCTAATTATGGTACCCTCACGTAAGGAAGAATTAAATAATTGAAGTTTCACCAGACATCTTGCAATCAGACAGAAACTTTCCCGAATGCAATAAGGACACAAAGAGAGGAGTTTAGGTTCATAAACACAATTGGTGAGAAGAAAGAAAACACCCTATCTTTGGACATTCTGTAAAGCAATTGTCTTAAAAAGATACATGCTGACAAAGAGCCTTCATAGCATGGGAAATGAAGGCATGGACTATATTACCAGCAAGACTCATGGCTTGCTGCTTTCCCTGGTTTGATTTCGAAGGCACACTATTGAGAAGATTCTTCACAAGTGATTTAAACTCTCATTTTTTTTCCCCATTTTTATGAAAAGATGGTACCTAACTCTTAGAAATATTGTGAAGATAAGATATGATGTTTTAAAATACTTATGACTACACCTGGCCTTTAGTAAATTCTCCATAAGCTGCAGATATTATTACAGTGAAGAGCTGTTGAAATGCTTTTATGTTAAGATAGGCACCATTTCACCCAGTTTATAAATATACATTATGATTACTTTGAGAAAGGTACTGCTTATATAAAATCACATGGGTTTAATTTTCATAGATATTATTCAAGCATGAGAAAAAAAAAATGTCTCATGACCCATCAGGCTACTTATGCTCTAGTTTTACATTCACCTACAAACTAAGTGTCCTTGAGGTTGAACTTAAATATATGTATGTTAAAAAAAAAAAAAAGGCCATGACTTTGGAAAGCAGTATGAAAATTCCTTAAAAAAACAAAAAATGCAGCTATCATATGACTGCAATCCCACCCTTGGGCATATATCTGGAGAAAAAAAAAATGGTCAAAAGGATACATGTATCCCAATGTTTGTTGTAGCATTGTTTACCATAGCCAAGACAAGGAAACAAACTAAATGCCCACTGACATATGAATAGAAAAAGATGTTGTACAAACATATAATGGACTACTCAGCCATTAAAAAGAATGAAATGATGCCACTTGCAGCACATGGATGGACCTAGAGACTGTCATATTGAGTAAAGCCGGACAGAGAAAGACGAATATCACACGGTATCATTTACATGTGAAATCTAAAAAAGTTGATACAAATGAACTTATTTGCAAAATATAGACATACTCACAGACTTACAGAATGAATTTATTGTTACCAAAAGTTTGAGATGTACATGTTGTCTCTCTGACCCTCCTCACAGCACCAACTGTCTTGTGGTTCACACTGTCCACACTGTTCACTGAACCCAGGGTAGGCAAGGTGCAAGCTAAGAGTTTGGAAGGAGACTCAGGAGCCATAGTGACTGCGGACTTGTTTATTCTCTCCTGGCTGATGCAACAGCTGTAGCAGCAGCCATAGCATAACCGAACACAACACAGTCTTTCCCCTAGCTGACACAGAAGCCGTAACAGTATTCTCTCTTGGCTGATGAAGCAGCCGTAGCGGTCGACATGCTACATTCTCTCCTCATGGCTGACCCAATGGACACAACCGTGATGCAGCAGTAATGCCGCTGCTTTTTAGGTGGAGCGAATGTTTCCCTACAGCACAAAGTAGCTTGTGACCAAGCAAGTACCAATTGGTGTGCATGCGCAGTGCTATAAGTGATCTCAGCTGTTACATAATCATTATTTACAAAAAGTGGGGCAAGAGAGCCTGATAATGCCATCTTGGCTAATTTGCTCTCTCCCCACACATGCACATATTGCTATGTTTAAAATGGATTGCCAACAAGGAACTACAATATGGCACACAGAACTCTGTTCAATGTTATATAACAGCCTAAATGGGAAAATAATTTAAAAAATAATACACACATGTACATGGCTTCCCAGGTGGTGCTGCTGCTACTAAGTCACTTCAGTCGTGTCTGACTCTGTGCGACCCCATAGATGGCAGCCCACCGGGCTCCCCCATCTCCGGGGTTCTCCAGGCAAGAACACTGGAGTGGGTTGCCATTTCCTTCTCCAATGCATGAAAGTGAAAAGTGAAAGTGAAGTCGCTCAGTCGTGTCTGACTCCTAGCGACCCCATGGACTGCAGCCTACCAGGCTCCTCCGTCCACGGGATTTTCCAGGCAAGAGTACTGGAATGGGTTGCCATTGGTGCTAATGGTAAAGAACTTGCCTACCAATACAGGAGACACAAGAGATGTGGGTTTGATACCTGGGTTGGGCAGAAATGGCAAACCACTCCAGTATTCTTGCCTGGAGGATGGACAGAGCAGCCTGGCAGTCTACAGTCCATGTGGGTGCAAAGAGTCAGACATGAATGAAGTGACTTAGCAGGCACAGGCATACATGTATGACTGAGTCACACTGTTGTACAACTGAAACTACCACAACATTGTTAATCACTCCAAGATAAAATAAAAAGTTTTAAAAAAGGCTTGGAACATAATCACTTTTCTGTCTCTAAAAAGTTGTGAAAAAATCAATGAAATGTTGAAGTAATCAAGTATCTTTTCCCCTGTATAATTTATTGGTATAAACGTCATACATGATTTGAGAAAATGTTATATTATGATCTAAAGACCTAAATGCATAAAATACTGAATCATCTTGCTAGCTCTAGTAATTTATTTAAAGTATATGATCACTTATAGATGGAATTCAGTGTAGTAATCTGGGGTGAGAAATTGCATAGAAGTACGAGAAAGATAATCCCACATGAGGAGTTTGCTGCGAACACTCATTCGTTAGTCAAGGTAAAGCAATCAGCTAATCAACACCCATTTCCTGTGTGTTAACTGTGTGCTCAGTGGCCTGTTAAAAGCTGTTACAGATATAAGGAAAGAAAGTTAACCTGTGTTCATTCCTTCAGTTTATCTCTGGGAAACCCTATCATGTTAATGCAAGAGGCATTGCTCTGTCTTTAATAAACTGAAAAAATTCACCATTTTTAAAGATACAGTCAGACAGACAGAGCTAAATGAATGAACTATTCATTCCACACAGTGAAAGAGAATTTGAACTTTTCCCACTGAAAAAGACCTTAGTATTGTTTGCCTAATTGAAACAATTCAGGTAAGAGAGATTGATATCAGTCATAATGCACTGCTATTATTGACAAAACTGAAACTGGGATCTGGAGCATTTGCCTTCACTATGAAATTTTGCCGAGTTAGAGTCTCTCTAAGATGTTAAAGCAAATGGGTGTGAGGAATGGGGCATTGAACACTAGCTGTTCATTTTGGCAGCTCTTCACACCATCAGAAGACTAGGCTTCAGCTATGCAAATCCAGAAACAAATTTAAACAACTCATCCAGAATTAATTAGGCCATTGGGGATTGACTGAGCTAATCAAAACCACAGGATACTTTTGTTTATCCTGAAATACCAATTTATTCATTTACAATTGGGAAAGCATCAGGTTTAGTAAGTAGTGTCGGCTGTGAGCCTGGGAATCTCCCTTGTAACGCACAGGTCAAAAGCGTCTCAAGACTGATGAATAGAAAATTACAAAAAAGGGAGCTGGCTATTCTCAATCCACTCAAGCACTAATCAGCTAATGAATTGCCCTTTTCAACTCCAAAGACACTTCTGTCTAGAGAGCCTTTCTTTTTCTTGTCACTTTCAAGTTTATTGGCAAATTGTTAGTTCTTGTCCTTCGTTTTTTTTTAACACCATGGATATCACCATGTGTTTGCAACTAGAGCATTAACTCAGATAAGCTATGAAAGAATTAAACTATTAGAGCCATCTTCACATCAGCAAATATTCCCATTATTTGTGGACTTAGCAACTACACACATAGACCAAATCTGACCCACCACCTGTTTTTATAAAGTTGTATTAGAACACAATCATACCCATTCATTACTACTGTCTGTGCTATTATCATCTAAGGCTGATTTTAGCTATATAGGCAGAGTTGAGCAGTTGCTCTAGAAAACTTATGGTATGCAAATTCTAAAATATTTACACTGCCCCTTCATAGAAATTTACCTAGCAAATTGAAACACTGTTTTGCTAGTTTACTTTCCTTCAACATGCTTTAGTTATTTCAGTGTCATCCCTTGGATTCTGCTCATTCTCTAGGTCAGAACACTAATGGGAACTGAAATATTGCCTGTCGTATCAGTAAACAAAGAATGTTTGCAGCCATGAAGGCATTACATCAGGGCTGCCCTGACAGTAAGCCCTGAGAAAGCTCAAAATGGAGAAAAACAGGCTGCCCACTGCCAAGACCGCCTAGCAGTCAGCTGCCGTAGCCGTCACCAAGAATGCACCCTGAGGAAATGCAGGATGAAAACACAGAATACTGGCCCCAGAGAACTGAGGTGCATACCAAAGGAATGCTTTCAATGAGCCTAGACACTTATATCTTCCCATACAGAGAAAAGCACTGAATTCCTTAACTTCAGATATCTGGTTTTCTTTTATTCAGTTGTGTTCAATCGCTCAGTCATGTCCGACTCTTTGTGACCCCATGGACTGTAGCATGCCAGGCCTCCCTGTCCATCACCAACTCCTGGAGTCTACTCAAACTCATTCCATTGAGTCGGTGATGCCATCCAGCTATCTCATCCTCTGTCGTCCCCTTCTCCTCCTGCTTTTAATCTTTCCTGGAATCAGGGTCTTTTCTAATAAATCAGTTTTCACATCAGGTGGGCAAAGTATTGGAGCTTCAGCCTCGGCATCAGTCCTTCCAATGAATATTTAGGACTGATTTCCTTTAGGATGGACTGGTTGTTTCTCCTTGCAGTCCTAGGGACTCTACAGTCTTCTCAACACCACAGTTTAAAAGCATCAATTCTTTGGCGCTCAGCTTTCTATAGAGTCCAACTCTCACACCCACACATGACTACTAGAAAAACCATAGCTTTGACTAGATGGACCTTTGTTGACAAAGTAATGTCTCTACTTTTTAATATGCAGTTTCGGTTGGTTATAATTTTTCTTCCAAGGAGCAAGCATCTTTTAATTTCATGGCTGCAGTCACCATCAGCAGTGATTTTGGAGCCCAAGATAATAAAGTCTGTTACTGTTTCCAATGCTTCCCCATCTATTTGCCATGAAGTGATTGGACCAGATGCCATGATCTTAGTTTTCTGAATGTTGAGTTTTAAGCTAAATTTTTCACTCTCCTCTTTCACTTTCATCAAGAGGTTCTTTAGTTCTTCTTCATTTTCTGTCCTAAGGGTGGTGTTATCTGCATATTGAGGTTATTGATATTTCTCCCGGCAATCTTGATCCCAGCCTGTGCTTCATCCAGCCCAGCATTTCTCATGATGCACTCTGCATATAAGTTAAATAAGCAGGGTGACAATATACAACCTTGACGTACTCCTTTCCCTATTCGGAACCAGTCTGTTGTTCCATGTCCAGTTCCTGACCTGCATACAGATTTCTCAAGAGGCAGGGCAGGTGGTCTGGTATTCCCATCGCTTTAAGAATTTTCCAGAGTTTGTTGTGGACCACACAGTCAAAGGCTTTGGCATAGTGAATAAAGCTGAAGTAGATATTTTTCTGGAACTCTCTTGCTTTTTTGACTGCTTTTCTTCTATTTTTATTATTTTATTTATCCTTTTATTCAATCTTTATTCTTTATTAATAGCAATCTTTTGTAACCCCTGAGCATTACAAGGGAGACTACCTGTTTTTTATTGCAAATGCTTCTATATATCCTGGCTCCTTCCTCTTGCTTTTTTGGAGCACTCTTTGAGAATTTTTTGAGATGGTGTGTCTCCTGGGCTTGAAGCCTTAAAATATCCGCTGAATAAAGCATAACTCTCAACTTCTAGGTTGTGCATTTTTTTGTTCAGTCGACACTAAGCATAAACTAATTACACAAAGAATATGTGAAAATTCTGCCCATTTATACATGGGTGAGTTTGTAAACCTCCAGTGTATTTTTTATCTTTGAGTCCTCTGTAAATAACAAATGGATTTTTATTAAAACTACAACAGTTGTGACTTTGAGGATTCAGTGCAAAATGTAAATGTGAGTTAAATTTGTCTTATCCAAATGTAAATTTCTTAGTCCCTGATGGTGGCATCCTACTGGGTCTATATTCTCCAAGTTTATCATGTAGGACAGTGATCATTTCTCCCCTATTCTTCCAAACAAAATACTGATTCTCTGGGCATATTTCTCAGCCAGAAGAAATGCCATCTGATTTTGGCATGTAAGTCATTCACAGTACTAGTCTGTGAACAAGCTTCATTACCAAGAGAATATTTGCATTTTAATAGGAAACATTTTAATGCCAATGTGTCTTTAACAAAAAAAAATGCTTAATAGAAATGCTTTGAGAAGGAAAGATTGTCAACTCTGCTACCACTTACTTTCTAAGAAATCAGAGGAACCTAGATCTGTCTAGGACTGCCTTCATGCTTTTCTCAGTTTGACTAAACCATTAAACAACAGCAACAACAAAAACCTATCTGTATTATAAGCCTCTCATCTCCCTCTCTTAGAAAAATTGCAATTATAAATGATTTCTCTGCCCCTTTGAGACGTAAACCTTCTCCAAGCTTGTTCTGGGTTTTATAACCTATGAATGTCTTTCTCAAGGTCCTAGGAGGTTCCCTTTGGTAATCAAGGAAGATAGTACCCTGATCTCAGTATCTGTGAGAGTGTAACAGTTTAAGTCCAATATGTGCCAGTTAACAGACACACCATGTCCGAATCCAGTTCAGTGGAGTTAAGCTCAATCTCTCCTGCTCTTGCCACAGTCTTCATAAAGTCTTCCTTTCCTTTGTAACTTGTCTGGTGTAGTTTTTCATTAACAATCGAAAATCAGCTTCTCTCATCTAAAAATTGCCAATATTTGCTCACTTTTGCTCAGTCTCATTCATGTTTGAGTTTACAAAATATTAATGAACAGATGGGTAACATTGATATAATTCTAGAGAGGACTAGACTGAAGAAAAAAACAGAGATTTTCTTGGTTTATTTGTACCTCTCACAAAATAAAAATTCATAACTTAAAAATCTTTATAAATCTATGATTGTTGCCATACAATAATAGTTCCTTATCACTTGCAAAGCTTGGAATGGCTTTTCTCTGTATATGAATGTAGTTTTAATTACTTTAAATATGTATGTCTCAGGATTTTCCAGCCATAATTTAAAATAATATTACTACCTTGAAATTACAAATCCCATGTAAATGCAGCACAAGCGGAAGCTCTTTGGTAAATTAAACACCTAAGAACTCACATCTGGGTCACTTATCTTCATCATCAAAACAAAGAAGAGATGTGAGCAATTTTACAATGAACAAGAACTGTGCATGAATGTTCTGTATATTGATTGCTAAAATTAGTGTACTAGATTTAAATTATACAATTTGAAAATGCATTTATACAAATTGGAACTTGTATACTTTAATTGAAATTCTAAATGTGTAGATCTCAGAACTGCCAAGGCACACTTGATTATTTGAGAAAAAGAAGTACTGTGCAATAAACGTCAGAATCTACATTTTGAAGCTTTTCTCATGCAAAAATTTCAGTTTTTGTGTCAATTCAACAATGTTTCTTAATTTTGTGAAAATTTTACTGGCTACTATATCTTTATCCTGCTCTTTTGAAAAAATTGTAAAATAGTACTGACTAGAAATATTAAATACCATTGTTTTTGAAAGAAACTTTGAAGCAAAACTGAAAGGGTTTTTAGTAATCCTTAAATAATAACAGTCTAAACTATAGCATTGTATGAAATACAAGTAAAACAGATATTTCCTGGTTAAGTAAATAAAAAAGTGAATCAAATCCATATACTGATCAATTCCAGCATCTAAAATATATATATATTTATAATAAAGTGTCAAATATTCTTATTTTTATATTTAGTCTGAGCTTTGCATTATTAATTTTATGTTGTTAAGTGTTATTATTCTGCATTAAAATACACACTTTTATCAGATGACATTTGTTTATATGTCTAAATTATTATTTTGAGAATATATTTTTATGCTTGTTTTAAATTCATGAAGAAACAATTTATAACAGGTTTTGTTTATATATTAACAGGTGGGAAAAAATAGAAATGAAGAAAATAAAAAGAAAAGAGTTGGTATAGCTGATTCAATGGAAGAAATGTACAGATTAAACAACACCAAATAAAAGATACTAACACCAGACAATAATACTATACACACAGACACACACAATTATAGCATGGGCTTCCCTGGTTGCTGAGATGGTAAAGTTGCCTGCAATGCAGGAGACCCAGGTTTGATTCCTGGGTTGGAAAGATTCTCTGGAGAGGTGTATAGCTGCCCGCTCCAATATTCTTGCTTGGAAATTCCATGCACAGAGGAGCCTGGTGGGCTACAGTCCATGGGTTTGCAAAGAGTTGGACACTACTAAGTGAATAACACTTTCACTTTCAACCCTGTTGAACATAGATGTGAGAGCCCTCAAAAAAATATAGAGAATCTGATACCAAAATACATTAAGAGGAAGGATCAGACACCATGATCAAGAGAGCTTAATTTCAAACATTCAAGAATGGTTCAACAGTCAATTCAAGAATGGTTCAACAGTGTTATTAACAAACTATTAAGTAAAATAACAAAATAAAGAATAAAAATCATATAATCACCTCAATAGATACAGGAAAAGTGACAAAAAGTCGAGCTTACTCTCAACAAAGTGGGTGTAGATGGCACATACCTCAACATAATAAAGATCATATATGAAAAGCCTACACCTAATATCATACTCAATGGTAAAAAGCTGAAAGATTTTCCTTAAAGATCAGCAACAAGACAAGCATGTCCACTACTGCCACTTTATTTCAACATAGTAGTGGAAGTCCTAGGCAGAGCAATCAGGAAAGAAAATAAACATAAGTTATACAAATTAGAAATAAGTATGAAAAACTGTCACTATTATATGTGGGCTTCCTTGATAGTTCAGCTGATAATGAATCCACCTGCAATATAGGAGACCCTGGTTCAATTCCTGGGTCGGGAAGATCTGCTGGAGAAGGGATAGACTACCCACTCCAGTATTCTTGGGCTTCTCTGCTGGCTCAGTTGGTAAAGAATCCACCTGCAATGTGGGAGACCTTGGTTCAATCCATAGGCTGGGAAGATCTCCTGGAGAAGGGAATCCACTCCAGTATTCTGGCCTGAAGAATTCTATGGACTGTATAGTCCATGGAGTCACAAATAACTGGGCATGACTGAGCTACTTTCACTTTCACTTTTCACTAATATTATATGGAGAAAATGCTGATAACGCCACTAAAAAATTATTAGAACTAATAAACAAATTCAGTAAAGTTGCAGAATACAAAATCAATATGCAAAAGTGTGTCACATTTCTATGCACTTATAATAAGCTAGCAGAAATTAAGAAATCTGAATTACAACTGAATCCAAAAGAACACAAACCAAGACTGTAATTAGCCAAAGAAATGAAAGACCTGCACACTGAAAATTATGACATTAATGAAATATATTTAAGAAGACACAAAGAAGTGGGAAGATATCCCATTCTCATGGATTGAAAGAAATAATATTTATAAAATGTCCACACTGCCTAAGAAATCTACAGATTCAATGAGGCCACTATTAAAACACCAAAGGAATTTTTCCCCAAAACAGAAAAAGCAATCTTAAAATTTGTATATAACCACAAAGACTCCAAATAGCTAAAGTAATCTTCAGGAGGAGGAACAAATCTAGAGACATCTCACTCCCTGATTTGAAACTAAACTACAAAGCTATAGTAATCAAGACAATACAGCATTGATATAAAAACAGACATATAACTCAATTACACAGAAGAGAGAGCTCAGAAATAAACCATTGGCTTTATTGCCAATTATTTCAACAGAAGAACCAAGATTATGTGATGGATAAAATGCATTCCCTTCAATAAATTGTTTCAGAAAATTGGACAGCCACATGCAAAAGAATTAATTTAAATCACTACCTCCCACCATAAGGAAAATTAACTCAAAATGGATTAAAGACTTGAATGTGAGACTTGGAACCATAAAAACGCATAAGAAGAAAACATAGGTAATTACTCCCTCCTTGACATAGGTCTTTGCAATGATTTTTTTTAATCTGACACCTAGAGCAAAAGTAAAAATATGGGTCTGTATCAAGCTAAAAAGCCTCTGGACAACAAAAGAAGCCAGCAACAAAGTGCAAGGTATATACCAAAAGGGAAAAATATCCATAAATCATAAATCTGATAAGGGGTTATTAGATATATGAAATCATATCTGATATCAAAAATATAAAATTACTCATACAACTCAATAGCAAACGAGATGATTTTTTAAAAATGGTCATAAAATCTGAATAGACATTTTTCTGAAGAATACTTATTGCTGGTCAACAGGGACATGGAAAGGTGCTCTTTATCATTAAGCATCAGAGAGATTCAAGCAATTCAGAGCAATTCAAGCACAATGAGATACCAGTGCATACCTGTTAGAATGGTTATTGTAAAAAACAAAAATAAATAAAATAAAATAAAATAATAAAGGCATATATATGTATATAAATGTATATTTATATGTGTAAACAAATGGTATATATACATGTGCTGGGCTGTACTTAGTCGCTCAGCTCACTCCTGTCAGAGTCTTTGCGACCCTATGGACTGTAGCCCATCAGGCTCCTCTCTCTATGGTGATTCTCCAGGCAAGAATACTGGGATTGTCATGCCCTCCTCCAGGGGATCTTCCCAACCCAGGGACTGAACCTAGGTCTTCTGCATTGCAGGCAGATTCTTTGCCATCTGAGCTACCAGCGAAGCCCCAGAATACTGGAGTGGGTAATTAATCCCTTCTCCAGGGGATTTTCCCAATCCAGGAACTGAATTGGGGTCTCCTACAGGGAAGAGCTACCAGCTGAGCTACCAGGGAAGCCCGAATATGTTTAAATACATGTGTATATATAAACATACAAAGAACAGATCGGTGGTTGCTAGTGGCTGGGGTAAGTGTGGGAGAAATGGGTATACTTGCTTTGTGTTTTTTTTTTAGCTTAAGTAAATTTAATTTTTAAAAAATTCTCCAAAAAAATGTAATAGTAAAAATATCTTGAGAGGAATCTTACAAATACATTGGCTTGTTTTTTTCTATTGCTGCTGCTGCTAAGTCACTTCAGTCATGCCCGACTCTGTGCGACCCCATAGACGGCAGCCCACCAGGCGCCACGGTCCCTGGGACTCTCCAGGCAAGAACACTGGAGTGGGTTGCCATTTCCTCCCCCAATGCATGAAAGTGAAAAGTGAAAGTGAAGTCTCTCAGTCGTGTCCGACTCTTAGCGATCCCATGGACTACAGCCTACCAGGCTCCTCCGTCCATGGGATTTTCCAGGCAAAAGAGTACTGGGGTGGGGTGCCATTGCCTTCTCCGTTTCTATTGCTACCCTATCCTTTGATGCAAGTAATACTCAAAATAAAAGGTAATTCTTATCCTTTTATATGTGCGTCCCTGCTTTAAAAACGTTTTAAGACTCGGCAACCAATGCTGCATGGTCCAGCAGCATCTCTGGGACTGGTTCAAGGCTCAATGCAGGCATGGCCCTGTGGTCATATGTGTTTGTCATCATTCCCAAGAGCTCTGTGGTAGGCATGTTAGATTGGGGAAACCTAAGAAATAGCTAATGACTTAACTTAGAATCTCCGGTCTGCAACTTAACAGTTTATCTAGAAAAAGGTAATAAGGGAAGTCATTATGTATAAGGCACAAAGAGGGACTATTAACATTGACAAAGAAACATTTCAGTCAAGACACGGTCCCATTCTGTTTAACAGAGGAATGTGTCAGCTCTTGTCCCTGGGAGTATCCTTCTGGACCCAAGCATCCAGTGTCATCTTTGTGATTCTGGATTTTCATATAACTTAGAGGCCTCTCTCCCATACTTCATCTCATGCCTCAGTATCAGATTCCTGCTTTATAACCTCTGTTTTGACTCAATTGAGATATCTATTTCAATTTCATATGAATAGATTTAAAGGCAACACAACAAGTTTATAGATAATGGAGGATACTGCATGAGCATTTCAGTTTACTAGAGAGATATAACTAAATAGACATGTTTCTAATCACTGTTAAAAAGTTAAAAATATATCAACTGATATATACTTATTTAATTGCTTATTATCAGAAAAGAATAGCAGAAATATTTTTAAATTATGTGAAGATATTTTATTAGTAATACTCTTTTCATGAAAATTTAATAAACCCATACAGGTTTTATTTTATTTTTGAATTTAATCTATAAAGTGTGTCACATCAAATTCTCTAAGTGCATATTTGCTAGCATTTTATTTACTTCAGAAAATAGCAATACAAATGAAAACACAGAGCACAATGTTTCCCAAGTACTTCTTAATTATCAATTTAATATTAAACAACTCAGATATTAAACTCACCATTTTATTAAAATAACAACCCAGGAACGCACTAAGATCCATAACTAATTCCTCTTATGCTCATAAAAACAAAGTTTTATAATTAGCACAGTTAAAAGCAGAGTGCTTTTATATAATCCACATTTTTATTCATCAAAATTCTAGTTTTGTAGTTTTAAAAAGCAAGAATTTGCTATATTATCATGAAAGCATAAACTTCCATGTAGTAATTTCCTCAGAAGTACAAATAAAATTCGGAGAGAGGAAAAAAAAATAGCAATAATGTAATTCTCCACCAAAACATATTGCATAATCAGATTTTAATATGTTGCTAAGAAATACTTATACAAATTGTGCTTCTAAGAAAAGTTTGTTTGTTTGTTTTCTTTTTTTAAGTCAAAAGAGACATCTCAAAATGGGCTATGGAGAGATCCTAAACTTACTTCCTCCCAGGAACACAAGTCTTCAAGTACAATGGAACACTTAAAAGAGACTTGAAAACTGGATGAACAGAACCTCTACAACAAAGAATAAAAGGAAAGCATTGAAATGTAAAATGAAGACAGAGATACGTGCTAGCCACAGTGGGGGGGGGGGGGGGGCAGTGGAAATCCACACCCAAGCTACAGCAAACCACAATTGGGAGAGGGTCACAAACATATGGACTTTTTCAATCTGAGGATCAAAGGATTTAAGCTCCACATCAGACACCCTAACTTATAGGTCTTGCTCAAAAGAGGTGAACCCCAGATTTAAAAAAGCAAAGAGGAACACACCCTGGAAAAGCATATTATGGTAGGGAATTAAAAACAAACAAATAAACAAAAAACACTCTTAAAGACTGTGTACAGCTCAAACTGAAAGTCAGGACAAACACACCAGAATAAAAAGAGCACAGACCATGGGTGTAGGGAACCCATGCATTAATATTGAAGTGTCTTACAGAGAGATGGAAAAGAGTCAGAATGTTCCCAATGGAGCAGTCACTGGCAGGAGCCATTTATTTCAACTCAGGCTACCTTGATAACACCAGGGCTAGCCAGTGTAATGTTGGAATTCTCCATTTATCCTACTAGTACTAGAGGGCATTCCTGGCTTGGGTGAGAGCCCCTGAAAATTGGCCAGGCCTCACAGTCAGCTAATGATACTCATACCCACCATTTCCCCACAGCAGCCTCAGCTGGAATGCTTGGCCAGGGTGGACAGGTGACTTTGCCCTTCTGAGCTACACAAGATACCTCCTGAACAAGGCCACTGCTTCAGGACTGATACTCCTAATACATAGAAAGAAATAAAGGGAATTAAGCAAAATGAGGAGACAGAGGAACAAGTTCCAATTAAAAGAGCTTATTGAAGTGGGGGAGTGCTAAATGAGCAGAGAAAAGCACTCCATCTGATATGGAGTTCAAAGTTATGGTCATAAAGATGCTAATCAAACTTGGAAGAAGAATGGATGAATACAACAAAAACTCTAAAAAAGAGGCAGAAAATATAAGAAACTACCAAACAAAAGTTAAAGCAGAATGAAAAATAAACTCAAGGGGTTCAACATCAGAGTGAATGAAGTAGAAGAATGAATCAGTGATCTGGAAGAAAAAACAATGAACCTCACCCATACAGAGAAGCAAAATGGAAAATGAATTTAAAGAAGGAAGATAATTAAGTGAACTTTGAGACAATATAAAGTAAAATAACATCTGTATGATAGAAGTCCCAAAAGGAGAAGAAATAAATGGTCAGAAAGGTTATTTGAAGAAATAGTAGCTTAGAAGTTTTGCCATCTGGGGAAGGAAACAGATATTTAGACCCAGGAAGCTTGAGAGCTCCTAATGAGATGAATCCCAAATGATACACATCCAGACACATTGTAATTAAAATGGTAGAAGTTAAGGATAAAGAGAATCCTAAAAGCTGCCAGAGAAAAATAACTAGCTCTGTAGAAGGGAAAACCCCATAAACCTATCAGCAGGTTTTTAGTGCTAACTTTCCTGGCCTAAGGGAATGATGTGACAAATTGCTGAAAGGAAAATCTTCCAACCAAGGATCCTCTATCTGATAAGGTTATCATTCAGAACTGAAGGAGAGATCAGAGTTTTCCAGGTAAGCACAAGTTTAAGGAGTTCATCACCAGGAAAATATCTCTAAAAGAAAAATTAAAGAAACCTTCTTTAATCTGAAAAGAAATGGAACTAATTGCATAAGAAAATATATGAAAGTAAAACTTTCTCTGGAAAAAGGGTAAATGTATAATAAAGGTAGTGAATCAATTACTTGTGAAGCAAGAATGATGGTTAAAACACAAAAGGAATAAAAATAATAGAAATCACAATAATTAGTAAGGGGATGCATGAAATAAAAAGATGTAAAATGTGTCATCAAAGTATAAAACAAGGGAGGAGTGATAAAAAGATTTATCTTTGGAATGTGTATGAATTTCAGTTCAGTTTAGTCATTCAGTAGTGTCCAACTCTTTGCTATCCCTTGGACTGCAGCACCCCAGGCTTTGCTGTGATAAGAATTTCAGTTGCTATCACTTAAAGCATGCAGCTTATTACAAACGATGCCATATATACAGTTCAGTTCAGTTCAATCACTCCGTTGTGTCCCTCTCTTTGCAACCCCATAGACTGTAGCATGCTGGGCTTCCCTGTCCATCACCAACTTCCAGAGCTTGCTCAAACTTATGTCCATTGAGTCAGTGATGCCATCCAACCTTCTCATACTCTGCAGTCCCGTTCTTCTCCCGAATTCGATCTTCCCCAGCATCAGGGTCTATTCCAATGAGTCAGCTCTTTGCACCAGGTGGCCAAAGCATAGGAGATTCAGCTTCAACATCAAAACTTTCAATGAATATTCAGGACTGATTTCCTTTAGGACTGACTGGTTTGATCTTGCAATCCAAGGGAATCTCAAGAGTCTTCTCCAACACCACAGTTCAAAAGCATCAGTTCTTCAGTGCTCAGCTTTTTTAATGGTCCAACTCTCACATCCATTCAAGCTGGAAAAATCATACCTTTGACCAGACAGACCTTTTTTGACAAAGTAATGTCTCTGCTCCTTAATATGCTCTCTAGTTTGGTCATAGCTTTTCTTCCAAAGAACTTGTGTCTTTTAATTTCATGACTGCAGTCACCACCTGCAGTGATTTTGAGGCCTAAGAAAATTAAGCCTGTCACTGTTTCCAATGTTTCACCATCTATTTGCCATGAAGTGATGGGACCAGATGCCCTGATTTTTGTTTTTTGAATGCTGAGTTTTACACTAGCTTTTTCATTCTCCTCTTTTGCTTTCATCAAGAAGTTCTGTATTCTTCTTTATTTTCTGCCATAGGGTGGTGTCATCTTCATACGTGAGGTTAATGATATTTCTCCCAGCAATCTTGATTCCAGCTTGTGCTTCATATAGCCTGGCATTTAACATGATTTACTCTGCATATAAGTTAAATAAGAAGATGACAAAATACAGCCTTGGCATACTCCTTTCCCAATTTGGAACCAGTCCATTGTTCCATGTCCAGTTCTAACTGTTGTTTCTTGACCTGCATACAGATTTCTCAAGAGGCAGGTCAGGTGGTCTGGTATTACCATCTCTTTCAGAATTTTCCACAGTTTATTGTGATCCACACAGTCAAAGGCTTTGGCATAGTCAATAAAGCAGAAGCAGATGTTTTTCTGAATTCTTTTGCTTTTTCCATGATTCACTGGATGTCAGCAATTTGATCTCTGGTTCCTTTGCCTTTTCTAAATCCAGCCTGAACATCTGGAAGTTCTCAGTTCACATACTGTTGAAGACTGGCTTGGAGAATTTTGAGCATTATTTTGCTAGGGTGTGAGACGAGTGCAATTCTGCGGTAGTATGAACATTCTTTGGCCTTGCATTTCTTTGGGATTGAAATGAAAAACGGCCTTTTCCAGTCCTGTGGCCGCTGCTGAGTTTTCCAAATTCGCTGGCATATTGACAGCTGCACTTTCACAGCAGCATCTTTAGGATTTGAAACAGCTCAACTGCAATTCCATCACCTCCACTAACCTTGTTCATAGTGATGCTTCCTAAGGCCCACTTGACTTTACTTTCCAGGATGTCTGGCTCTAGGTGAGTGATCACACCATTGTGGTTTTCTGGGTCATTAAGATCATTTTTGTATAATTCTTCAGTGTATTCTTGCCACCTCTTCTTAATATTTTCTGCTTCTGTTAGGTGCATACCATTTCTGTCCTTTCTTGAGCCCATCTTTGATTGAAATGCTCCCTTGGTATCTCTAATTTTCTTGAAGAGATCTCTAGTCTCTCCCATTCTATTGTTTTCTTCTATTTCTTTGCACTGATTACTGAGAAAAGCTTTCTTCTCTCTCCTTCCTATTCTTTGGAACTCTGCATTCAAATGGGTATATCATCCCCTTTCTCCTTTGCCTTTTGCTTCTCTTCCTTTCACAGCTATTTGTAAGGCCTCCTCAGTCAACCATTTTGCTTTTATGCATTTCTTTTTCTTGGAGATGGTCTTTGTCACCACCTCCTGTACAATGTCACGAACCTCTATCCAGAGTTCTTCAGGCACTGTCTATCAGATCTAATCTCTTGAATCTATTTGTCACTTCCACTGTATAATGATAATGGATTTGTTTTAGGTCATACCTGAATAGTCTAGTGGTTTTCTCTACTTTCTTTTATTTAAGTCTGAATTTAGCAATAAGGAGTTCATGATCTGAGCCACAGTCAGCTCCCGGTCTTGTTTTTGCTGAATGTATAGAGCTTCTCCTTCTTCCACTTCAAAGAATATAATCAATCTGATTTTGGTATTGACCATTTGGCAATGTCCATGTGTAAAGTTGTCTCCTGTGTTGTTGGAAGAGGATGTTTGCTATGACCACATTCATATTTAAAAATAAATAATAAATATACGAAATCATTCATACAACACACACATACATGCACAAACACATACAGAAAGCAGTATACAAGGAAAACACTTGCTTACCCTGGGATGGGTATAAGTTTCTAAGTTAATTTTCATATTTTCTGAGAATATTCATTTCCATACATTAATTGCTTATTATTTATTTCACACATTAACTGATTTCAACATTCAGCATTTAAAAATATTTTGTTTTAAAATATGTTGATTGAGATAGCAATATTTTTCCTCCTGAATGAATCTATAAGCATAATTCCCTTTTATTCATTCCTTTTTATTCTTTTTATAAATATCAGTATCATTTTTGACTTAAAATATTAAAGAATCAATATCTCAAATTTGGGAATTTGTATATACTTAACATCTAATTTTGATCATAGCTATATAATAACTAGACTTATCATGATGATCATTTCATAATATATAGTAATATCATATCACTATACTGTACATCTTAAACTAATATAATATTGTAAATCATTTATATTTTGATGAAATGAAATCATAAAAAATTGAAAAATGTTAATTTCAAACTATAGAATATAGTTGTTTGAAAAATGTTTAGTCATTTATACCAATAATCATCATGTATAGCCAACTAATAAGAAAAGATTAGAAAGAGACAGACAGAGACAGAGTCAGAGAGAGACAGAGAATTATAGAGAGCCAGACAAAAGGGAGACAATTAGAGAGATGAAGAGAGAGAAAGGGAGTGAAGAGTTAAAGAAAGCAAAAAGTTAACAAAGTATTGTATTTTAGGGAAAATAAATAATTTAAAATGAGAATAATAACTACTACTTTACAATATACTGTTTTACTTTATTTCAAAGTTATTATTCATAAGTTAGTAAGTATGTAATGCATGCCTCTTAACAGCATACATTTGGAAAGGTCATCAGTTCCCTTCTTAAAGCTATTAGTATTATTGGGGAGACTGAAGAGGAAAAGCTACAAATTCTGGACCCTATAGTTTCCAAGTGAGAACTGATGGGATGCGCAGTTGCACTAACAAGCTGGAGTGCTTACTATGGTTTCTTAAGACTAAGAAGACTGCAGTTTAACGTCAGATAAATAATAAAGACAACATGGAAAAAAAAAAGACAACATGGATTTTTATAAACCAGTCAATATCTGTTACGGATGTGAATGTATTATGTATGTGTGATGGTTATTATATGTAATATGTAGCAGGTATGTATAATAATATTTACAAGGTGAATAAATACATTATTTATATATGCACATATATCCTGCAAAATTGGGTATAAATTCTAGTGACCAATCATTACACAAACTACTCTCATGGAAGTTCATTCTTCATGGAAAGGAATATTGAGGGGGATTGAAGGGAGTAATTTAAAATGTGTTGTTTTTGTTTTACAGTTATCAAGGAAAATAGAATATTGCCAACAATCTTTGGTTCAATTTGTTAGACATTTGGGCTCAGAGAAATGCAACAGAAGAACAATGAACCAACTTTGTAGCTCCTAAGGTCCAAGCTCTTTCAAGTTTTATTTTCATCATTATTACTACTACTACTGATAACATAAATTACAGAGATAAATCATTTTGAAAGTGTAGAAAAAAAATGTTATAATTACATGAGTCAAGTTGAATCCAGAGAGGGGTCTATCATTGCATTGATCAACAGAAAGAAGAGTATGCATTTATCAGAGCAACAGAGAGATTTTCAAAATAAACTGCAAACCAGTGGAAGGTGGAGAAATGTTTCAAGAGTGATGAAAAGTGAGAAATGGGAAAGCAACAATAGAGGATGAGATTTAATTTAGATAAATATTAGGTAATACACAGCAGGAATGCTGAAAGAAAGAAACAAGTTGAAGTGTACTGGTTAGAGAACACTGGATTAACTACATACTGCATGGGAGAGAATTTAGCTGCATGACAGTGAATTAAAAGCTAAATAAAAATGAGCTGTGGTATATAAAGGGTATTAACTACCTTTTGATCCATACACAGAGTCTTTCTTTTTTAGTAAACAATAAAACTTTAAAAACAGCAATAATAATTTTCATAACTAAACATCCTTGAACACTATGTGCTAGACATTGTACTAATTGTACTAAATTCTTTTCTCAGTATTGAACACTCAAATATTGAAGCAAATGATGTTATTATCTTCATTTTACAGATGGGTATTAGATCTTAGGTTAAATAATTATTCAAGGTTGAACCATTATAAGCAGTGGAGCAAGGGTAATGTAAATGTTGAAAGCATAGCATAAAACAAGACAGAATTAAAGGATGCAGAAAAAAATACTAACAATATACAGAAACAAAAGTTTAGCAAAACATGCTTTTCACAGCAATTTCTAAGATACATTATGAACTTACTGTGTGCTACGCACTGTTTCTCATAGTTTGTTAGGTTATATTTAATCTTCCAAAAATATACGAGTTAGGATTATTATTGCATTTTAATGTTAGGAACACTGGAACAGGGAAGCATTGTGTAACTTTCTTAAGGACTTTTGACTATGAAGTGGCAGATCTAGGTTTGGAATACAGCACTCCCCGCTCGCAGCTCCAGGACTGTGGGCTAGTTATCAAGCTGCGCTAGTGCCAGTGTTGGGGTTGGGGAGCACATACACAGTAGGATATAAGTGTAGAGATATTTAAATGCAAAATATGGGGCTTACTGAAAAAAGTATTGCGTCTAGCACATGGTGTAATTATTCATAATTATGTATTAAATACATAGAATTACCTAAATGAGTTAAGGAAGTTTGGAATAAACAATAGGTCATTAAGAAAATAAAAATAATTAATTATGATCTCTTGACTTCCATATAGAAAATATTTATTGCTCACATATGATGTGCTGTAAGTTCATTTCTGAAATGGAGAGATACAGTCCTGTCCTCCCCAGAAAGTATGAAATAATATTATATCAAAGCCCAAATATTTACATTTTTATTCCTAATGATATTCTTCCACTTAGTTTTGAATCAAAACATTATTCATGATATAAAATTAAATCCACTAGTATATCAAGGATAACTAAACTGATTTTAACTTAGAACTTTTCTTTACATAAATATACGTTTATGTAAGAAGAAATATTGCATTAAAAATTAATGTAATCCAAAGTTCAGTTAGGAACAAGAGCTTTGAGACACAAGTTGAATATGAACATGATGAAGTTAGATGCAATGTTATATATTATTCTTGTCACATCATATTATGAGCTCTGAATATACTTAATTAGATCAGTTTGAACCACCTACCCATCTTGTGTGCATGTCCTAATTCTAAGCTGTTCTTTGTCCCTTCAAGACATACTTTTCCATTCCTCAACCCTTCCGTCTCCTTTTGAGCTTATATATGCCAAAGTTTACATGAAAACTTATTATTTAATCTTCTTGATGAAGAGCTACCTTAAAGTTTTAATTTTTTCAATTTTTGTTTGTTTTGTTTTCATCCCTCTCTGTCATTTTCATTTGGGAAAGAAAGGATGTGGTACAGAAACTCATATCCCAAGTGGTGTGACATATGCTTTCTTTCTTAGAGATCAGAGTTTGTTTCTATTTCAAACTTATTATTTTTTTAATAAAATAGTAGAGAAATAACTATAATAAAATGTACATTTTCAAATATATTTCTACATTCCCCCTTGAAGAAAATGTCTGGAAAAGGAAGTATCTTGTCAAACAAGAAATTTACAAAAGATGAAGCAAAAATTTGAGGGAACACACTAGCAGTGGTATTAGGAAGATTTGAAAAATATGAGGCACTGAAAGATTGAATATAGCAAGATTCAAAGGAATTTCATGTTTTCTAATCTATCCTGTTTGTAAGTCCCTCAGCATTAAAGAAAAAAACTCATTAAATCATTCAGTTCAGTGAAGTGTAGCACTGCAAATGGTATTAATAACAGTATGTAGATGCCATCCAGAAATCAAACTAAATTATAGAGTTAAAGCAAAAGTTTCATTAGATGAGAGAGTAACTATGGAACTCAATTAATGAAGCAGCTAAATCCAGCCATTGGTCATGTCAATCAAATAAAAACAGCCTCTGTGTGTGTGTATCTGTGTGCGTGTGTATGCATGTGATTTGAAAATTCATGTGAATAGAAATGATTCCACTAAAAATGTTTAAATACTGGTATTGCAAACAAGCATTTTGATACTATTGTTTTTCTCTTTTATAAAAGGAAAATCTGCAATAACAAGAACCTATATCACAGAAAACACAAGAAATATAAAACTGAATTGGAAAATAATCTAGCATACATCAGGTTTCCCAGATGGCCATTAGTGGTAAGAACCTGCCTGTCAATATGGGAGGCATTGGATTGGGAAGATCTCTTGGAGGAGAACACAGCAACCCACTCCAGTATTTTTGCCTGGAGAATCCTCATGGATGAAACAAACCCAGAGATTCAGTCCATAGGGTTGCGAAGAGTCAGACACAAATGAATCGACTTAGCACGTGTGCGTGCTAGCATACATCAGAAGCATTTTGGTACCTTTTTCAAGCTGTTTTTCAATTAATGGATGGATATTTGTGGGTTTCAAGACCTTAATGTTTATTTTCCATTCTTGTACCTGAAATATATTAAACGATTCTCATAAACAGCATCACGTTGGTACTGACCAATCAAAAGAGGCTATACAGGAGCTACTACTAGAACTGCCCATGCCAGATGAATACTAGCCTGGGTGATGAGCACAATTTGCATGAGCATTGAAACCTTATTCAAAATTGTGTTTTAACAAATAACTAGATATAGTCTGGAGTAGGTATAATTTAATTATTCTTTAGTGTAATAAACAAAACACAACAATGTGCATTTTCATGATTATAGATATTCCTCTTATTTTATACTGTCTTGCTCTAATTTCAAAGGGAATTTGAAAGTCAAAATCAAAAAAATATTTCTGAAAATTCTTAGTACATATTGTGAAATTGTCTTACCAAAAAATGAATTATCTAAAGCTTACATGTATGTGTATAGTGAAAGCCACTCAGTCATCTCCAACTCTTCGTGACCCCATGGACTGTAGCACGCCAGACTCCTCTGTCCATGGGATTACCCAGGCAAGAATATTGGGCTGGGTAGACATTGCCTTCTCCAGGGAATATCTGTGACCAGGGTCTCCCCCACTGCAGTCAGATTCTTTACCATCTGAGCCACCAGGGAAGTTTCATGTATGTGAAAACATATATGTAAATCTGGTACTGCTTCCATGTTTTAATAATGTTGTGTATTAAATATATTTAGTATCTAATTTTATATTTGGGAAAAAAATGAAAAAAATCCCCTACATATATTAAAGGTCACTCATAATTCTCCTACACTGAATTACTTTTATGTGTGTATACAGTGAGATCTGAATTTTGCTCAAAATGTGTGTATGTATGTGTGTATGTATAGTATATAACATTATTACATAAACATGTACATTTATGGTAACATAAAACATAGAAGAGTAATGTTCTATTTGTAGGTTTATATCATTTTTCTAAATAATATGTGGGCATATTTTTATACTATTACCAATATTTCTTTATTCTTTTTAGTAATTACACTATTTTACATGAAAGCAGAAGTGTTAGTCAGTCATGTCTGACTCTTTGTGACTCCATGGACTGTAGCCCACCTGGATTCTCTGTCCACGGTATTCTCTAGGCTAGAATATGGGGTGGGTAGCCTTTCTCTTCTCCAGGGGATCTTCCCAACCCAGGGATTGAACCCCGGTCTCCTGCATTTCAGGCAGATTCTTTACCATTGAGCCACCAGCATTAAGTAGATACAAAATATTTATAATTTATGTAACCAATCTCATGCTTTTAGTATTACAGTCATTTCCATCTCTACTACAACTTATTCTAAATGTCTTATGTACATTAGATACTTTTTTTAAGCAAATTGATTATTTTTAGGGTAAATCCTTAAAAGTAGACTATATGAAACAAATTTTGTGACAAATTTAAAATTTTCATTCCTATTTGAGATGTCAAAGTTAATACTAATTTCAATCTAATAAATTTTACTAAGAATGTCTATTGCTCTGGCCCCTGCCTACATTATGTACTATCACTAAACAACACACACACATATGCACTTGGCAATTAAAAAAATGAAAATGTTCTTAATTAACATTTTCATAGTTATTTATATGGAAAGATTTGAAGCAAACTAAATGTACAATGACATGTTAATGTTAAAATAAATATATATTACATTTATCATGCTTTAGTAAAATGTTTATCACTTACTTATCTGTCATGCATGTCACAACTATGTTTTATGGCAGTTTATGTTAAGGAGTCATATTTAATTATATGCAGTTCAGTTTACCAAATATACTTCAGTGTTTATTCCATTAGTGTTTTTCCTACACAAAATGTTCTATCCTGTGATTAAATGTCTTTATTATTTTATATTAGTTCAACTATTTCTTTTTATCTTTGGAATCATTTTACACTAGATTGTCACTAAGATATGAGTTATGATTAGAATGCAAGATATTTTCAAATAGTTAATCACTGACTCTTTAGTATCACTTTGAATAGTGTAAACACAAAAGATTTTATTCTCCTTCAGGCACTGGG